>NW_007727059.1:18140-34076 GCF_000696425.1 Galeopterus variegatus
AATTTGCCCTTCATTTCGGAAGGATAGCCTTGCAGGGTAGAGTATTCTTGGCTGGCAATCTTTGTCTTTTAGTATTTTGAATATATCATCCCATTCCTTTCTAGCTTTTAGGGTTTGTGCTGAGAAGTCTGAAGTTAACCTGATTGGGGCTCCCTTATATGTGATTTGATGCTTCTCTCTTGCAGCTTTTAAGATTCTCTCTTTGTCTTTGAGTTTTGCCAATTTGACTATAACATGCCTTGGCGAAGCCCTTTTTGGGTTGAATACGTTTGGGGATCGTTGAGCTTCCTGGATCTGAAGATCTGTGATTTTTCCTATGCCTGGGAAGTTTTCTGCCACTATTTTGTTGAATATGTTTTCAATACAATCTCCTTTTTCCTCCCCTTCTGGAATACCCATGACTCGGATATTTGAGCGTTTAAGGTTGTCTAATATCTCTCTCAGGTTTCCTTCAATATCTTTGATACTTTTTTCTTTTTTCTTTTCTGCTTGTGTTATTCCAAACAGCCCATCTTCAAGTACAGAGGTTCTCTCTTCAACTTCCGTTAGCCTGCTGGTTAAACTCTCCATTGTGATTTTTATTTCACTGAATAACTTCTTCAGTTCTGTAAGTTCTGCTACATTTTTTTTTTTAGGACATTGATTTCCTTGTACACTTCCTCTCTCAGGTTTTGTATATTTTTCTTTATTTCTTCATGCTGTCTAGCTGAGTTTTCTTGTATCTCATTCAGTTTCTTTAGGATTATCACTCGAAATTCCTTGTCATTCATTTCAAGGGCTTCTTGTTCTATAGGATCTAGAGTTTGAGATTTATTAACTTTTGGTGTTGTACTTTCTTGGTTTTTTGCATTTCTGTTATCTTTTTTTGGATGTTTATTCATTTTGGCAGGGAGTTTCACTGTGCACAGGTTTGACCCTCTTGACTAACTAAGGTATGGCTGTGTTTGTCAATTTGGCATGAGTACCTCTGTGACTGCTCAGTTGGCCTCTAGTGTCTTGTGTCTGTGTTTACCTCGAGTCTTGGGCCTCTCCGAGAAGCCTCCTCTCTGGTCAGCTTGGACTCTACTAGGCTGCTGGATCTCAGTATGGTACTGCAGGGTGTGTGGACTCTCTTGATCTTCCACTTCCCGTGTAGTTCTCCCTGTTCCATGTGTTCTGGTCCTGGCTGCTGGATCCCGCCCTGCCGGCCCCACAGGGTATGTGTGTTCTGCCGAGTCTCCCCCTCGCTATCTGGGCGTTTCCCCACCCTCTGTGCACTAGGTGGGGCTGTTGGACCTTGCAGAGGCAGCCCTCAGGGTGTGTATTTTTTTGTAGAGACTCCGCCTCCTTTGCCGGACCCCTCCCCACTCTGTGCGCTCAGTACAGGTCTGGGGTGTGTCTTCTGCAATCCTCGTCTATTAGCCGGGACTTCAAGCCCGTGCTCTGCCCCGCCCTGCCCAGGAAGACTTTCAGGTTTCTGTTAGGGACGCTCTGGGTGCTTTTGTGGCTCTGGATAAGGCTTTCTCTGGGCTACTACTTTCCTCCTGGTATTGTGGTTAATTGTGTAGTTGAGTTATCTCTGACACCAGGGTGTGAGCTCCTTGGGGGAGGATCCCACAGCACACAGTTCCTCTTTGAATCCCCCCAGCACGGGCCGACTCGGGCGCCCGCCAGCAGTCTGCTCTCCGGCAGGTTCAAGCGAGCTCGAGAGCGCTCCGGCCTCACCTCTCCCCACCAGAAATCAGTTTGGGGTTCTTCCGAACTGATGGCCACAGAGATGGTATCTGCCTCCCGGAAACAGGAAGTTTACCTGGGGCCGAAGCCCAGGGTGTGGTGGAGTGACAATCTGGGCAGGCTCCTCTTCCCTGCCCTCCCGATGCTGGCCGGGGGCTCCCCCAGTCACCAGCCCCGCCAGAGATCCACGGGGGGAGTGGGATTGTAGGCCCGTCCACAGGCCCCGGGGGGCCCCGCGCCGAGGCACGCAAGTGGCACGGCTCAGTGAGGAGCCGCGCCAAGTGAGGAGGGCGGGCCTGGCTGATCCGTGCCAGCCAGCTCCGCCCCCACCCGAGAAAATAGAGGCAGCGCTGGTGCCGGTGCCTAGCCTGGTGTGGTAGGCGGGAGCCGGACGAGCATCTGCCCTGCAAGCGGGGCTGGACTGGGGATCACTCACAGAGCTCACAGAGCTTGGCCGGTCCAGCGCCTTCCTCTCCGTTTCTGCATCGTCGCTGCCGTCTTTCTTGGCCTTTGTTGCCTCGGGCTGCTCACTAGGTCCCGCGACATGGCTTGGGCGCTCTCAGGAATCTTCTTTTGTGTCAGCCCTGAAACCTCGAATCTGTAGTTGCTTTTTTGTCGTTGTAGATTAGTTGATCAATGATTTATTCTTTTTTTGTTGCTCTTGGAAATGCAAATAGTACTCTGGCACCACAGCACACACTTCTCAGGCTCGCGCTGTCTTCTGGCACGCTCACTCCGGACCCGTTGCCATCTTGAGACCTTGTTTTGCATATGTTGAACCAACCTTGCATCCCTGAGATGAATCCCACATGATCATGGTGTATAATTTTGCATATATGTTGCTGTATTCTTTTAGCTAGTATTTTATTGAGGATTTTAGTATCTATATTCATCAAGGAGTATAGTATGGCATGGAGTTTTCTTTTTTAAATGTATCTTTACCTGGTTTTGGTATCAGGGTGATGTTTGCTTCATAGATTTTTTTTTTTTTTTTTTTGTCCTTTTTGTGACCGGCTGCACTGCGCTCAGCCAGTGAGTGCTGTGAGCGCACCAGTCATCCCTATATAGGATCCGAACCCGCGGCGGGAGTGCTGCTATGCTCCCAGCACCGCACTCTCCCGAGTGCGCCACGGGCTCGGCCCGGGAGCCTTCTGATAACAGCTTCAATCTCTTTTATTGTTATTGGTCTGTTCAGATTTTCTACATCTTCTTGGCTGAGTTTTGGTAGTTTGTGTGTGTCCAGAAATTTATCCATTTCCTCCAAATTTTCAAGTTTCTTGGCGTATACTTGTTTATAGTAGTCTCGAATGATTCCTTGTATTTCAGATGTATCAGTTGTAATA
This sequence comes from Galeopterus variegatus, assembly GCF_000696425.1. NCBI lineage: Eukaryota > Metazoa > Chordata > Mammalia > Dermoptera > Cynocephalidae > Galeopterus > Galeopterus variegatus. The sequence goes on from NW_007727059.1 coordinate 21,197, forward strand.
TCACCTTTTTCATTTCTAATTTTTGTTATTTGGATCTTCTCGCTTCTTTTTTTAGTTAGCCATGCTAATGGTTTGTCAATTCTATTTATCTTTTCAAAAAATCAACTTTTTGATTCATTGATCTTTTGTATCATTTTTGGGGTTTCAATTTCATTAAGTTCTGCTCTGATCTTAATGATTTCTTTCCATCTGCTAACTTTGGGTTTGGATAGTTCTTGTTTTTCTAGTTCTTTAAGGTGAAGTATTAGGTTGTTCACTAGCCATCTTTCCATTCTTCTGAAGTAAGCATTTAATGTGATAAATTTCCCCCTTAGTACTGCTTTTGCAGTATCCCACAGGTTTTGGTATGATGTATCATTGTTTCATTAGTTTCAAGAAATTTTTTGGTTTCCTGTTTGATTACTTCTTGGACTCATATGTTATTAAGTAGAATGCTGTTTAATTTTCATGTGTTTGTATAGTTTCCAGAATTTTGTTTGTTTTTGATTTGTAGTTTTAATCCATTGTGGTCTGAAAAAATACATGGGATAATTCCAATTTTTTTGAATTTGTTGAGACTTGATTTGTGACCTAATATGTGATCTATCCTGGAGAATGATCCATGTGCTGATGAGAAGAATGAATATTCTGAAGTTGTTGGATGGAATGTTTTATAGATATTTGTCAAGTCCAATTGGTCAAGAGTGTTGTTTAGATCTTGTGTTTATCTGCTAATTCTTTGCCTAGATGATCTGTCCAATATTGATAGTGGGGTGTTCAGGTCCCCTGCTATTATGGTATTAGTGTCTATTTCCTTCTTTACGTCTAATAGAGTTTGCTTTATAAATCTGGCTGCTCTGACATTGGGTGCGTATATATTTTTGATTGTTATGTCTTCTTGATGGATCAATCCTTTTATTATTATGTAGTGGCCCTCTTTATCTCTTTTCATGGTTTTTTTGGTTAAAGTCTATTTTATCAGATGTAAGAGTAGCTACTCCAGCTCATTTTTCATTTCTGTTTGCATGGTAAATCTTTTTCCATCCTTTCACTCTTAGTCTATGTGAGTCTTTCTGGGTGAGGTGGGTCTCTTGTAGGCAGCATATAGTTGGGTCCTCCTTTTTAATCCAGTCAGCCAGTCTTTGTCTTTTGATTGGGGAATTTAATCCTTTTACATTAAGAGTTGTTATTGAAAAGTGTTGATTTACTCCTAGTATTTTATTGACCTTTGTTTGGATGTCTTAAGTGTCTTTTGTTCCTTTCTTTCTGATTTACTTTTTGTCTTCTGTATTTGTTGGTTCCTTGGGTTGTAGATAAACTTTTTTCTCTTCATTGTTGGCATTTTTATTTTACCAGCGGGTTTTGATTGTTCTTGAGTTTTTATAGCTGTGGTAGTTATTTTTCAGGTACCAAACCCAGTACTCCCTTGAGAATTTCTCATAGGGGTGGTCATGTGGTAGTGAACTCCCACAGTTTTTGTCTGTCTGAGAAATATACTATTTGCCCTTCATTTCGGAAGGATAGCCTTGAGGGGTAGGGTATTCTTGGCTGGCAATCTCTGTCTTTTAGTATTTTGAATATACCATCCCAGTCCTTTCTGGCTTTTAGGGTTTGTGATGAAAAGTCTGGTGTTAGTCTGATTGGGGCTCCCTTATAAGTGATTTGACACTTCTCTCTTGCAGCTTTTAAGATTCTCTCTTTGTTTTTGAGTTTTGTCAATTTGAGTATAACATGTCTTGGAGAAGACCTTTTGGGGCTGAATATGTTTGGAGATCTTTGAGCTTCCTGAATCTGAAGATCTATCTTTTCCAATAACTGGGAAGTTTTCTGCCACTATTTTGTTGAATATGTTTTCAATGCAATCTCCCTTTTCCTCCCCTCTGGAACACCCATGACTCAGAGATTCGAGCTCTTAAGGTTGTCTGATATCTCTCTCAAATTTTCTTCAATGCCTTTAATTCTTTTTTTTTTTTTTTTTTGGTCTGCCTGTGTTATTTCAAACAGCCCATCTTCGATGTCAGAAGTTCTCTTTTCTACTTCTGCAAGCCTGCTGGTTAAACTCTCTGTTGTGTTTTTTATGTCATTGAATGAATTCTTCAGTTTGGCAAGCTCTGCTACATTCTTTTTCAGGGCATTGATTTCCTTGTACATTTCTTCTTTCAGGTCCTGTATACTTTTCCTTGTTTCTTCATGTTGTCTAGCTGAGTTTTCTTGTATCTCATTCAGTTTCCTTAGAATTGTCACTCGAAATTCCTTGTCAGACATTTCAAGGGCTTCTTGTTCTATAGGATCTAGAGCTTGAGAGTTATTACCCTTTGGCAATGTACTTTCTTGATTTTTCATATTTCTGGTGTCTTTCCTTTGATGTCTAGTCATTGTGGCAAGGGATTTCAGGGTCCACTGGTTCAACACTATTGTCTGGCTAGGATGCTGTTGGGGCTGCCAGTTTGGCACAGCTGACTCAGTGTCTGCTTGGTTGCCCTCTGGTGCCTTGGGTGCATGGTCTTCTCAGGTCTTGGGTTTCTCTGGGGAGGCACCTCTCTGGTCGGCGCACACTTGACCAGTCAGGCAGTGCCAGTGAGTCCTACCTGCTGGGTTATACAATGGCACTGCAGGGCGTGTGGTTTCCACGGATCTTGGGCCTCTCCGGTGGGCACCTCTCTGATCGGCACACACTTGGCCGGGCTGGGGATGGAGTCACATGGCAGTGATGAGGCCTAGCTGTTGGTTTGCACGCTGGCACTGCAGGGCGTGTGGTCTCCGCGGATCTTGGGCCTCTCCAGAGGGCTTCTCTCTGATCGTCGTGCACTCGGCCGGGCTGGGGATGGAGTCAGGCGGCGGTGGTGAGGCCTATCTGCTGGGTCGCACGCTGGTGCCACAGGGTGCGTGGTCTCTGCGGATCTTGGGCCTCTCCGGCTGAGTTCCTCTCTGATCGGCGCGCACTGGGCTGGGCTGGGGATGGAGTCCAAGAATTCAGACTTTTAAAGCCAATCCATGTTTATTTTTCTTTAGGATTAAAATAACACAGAACATTGGAGTTACATTTATTATGACTGGTCAGTATGCAGATGCCATTAATTCATTTGAGCACATAATGAGTCTGGCACCAAACCTGAAGGCAGGCTTCAACCTAATTCTGAGTTATTTTGCCATTGGAGACAGAGAAAAAATGAAGAAGGCATTCCAAAAATTGATTGCTGTTCCATTAGAAATTGATGAAGATGATAAATATATTTCACCAAGCGTGAGTATGAAAAAGACAGTTTTGTAGTCCTAATTATCTGTGTTTTTGTGTTAGCAGAATGAGAAAGTTGGAGTGGATGACTTTTGGGGTTTTTCCCAGGCCTATATTAATGTGTTTTATCATTAATATATTTATTGCATTTGTTATTTAAATTAGGTTGGGAATGGGCTCTTCATTGAAAGGGCGTATGATTACAACAGACTGCACAATTTTAGTAAAAAAAGGAGAATGTTATTTAAAATAAGGTTATATGTCATTCATCAAGGGTAATATCTCAAAAAATGAACCCTTAAATCCTTTTGATCTTTTTAAAGTCATTGTTGAAGAGCTGGAACCTAAACCATGTGTAATAAACATATCCGGAATGACATAAAGTAATTCCTTATCTTTATTCATAGAGTAGAACATAATACAGCATCAGAAGTCATATTTTCAAAGACCTAGGGAAATATTTTGTAATGGTAAGTAGAAAAATATAGATACACACCTATACTTGAACATAAACTGGAAGAAATTACATCAAAATTGGAACAGTAGTTTCTGGACAATGAAATTGTTTTTCTTAATGCTTTAAAAATATTTTCCAGATTTTTACACATAAATTATTGGTATGCTGTGTATTATTTTATATTAAGTCAAACCATATGAGATTGCCTGTGTTTATAGATAAAAATGGAATAATACTTTCAATTTCATAGAGCTGAACTTAATACATTTTAATAATAGATCGTAAGGGTGTCGTAGCATTGTGGTTAGTGAGTGTAGGCTCTGAAGCCAGAGGCCTGGCCCCCACATTCAGTTCTTCCACTTCGTGTGCTTCAGTTCCTTTATATTATGAAATGGGACCAATTGTAATAACCTACCTTATATAGGGTGTGAGGATTAAATGAGTTAATGCATGTGAAATGCTTAAAATAGTACCCGGAGCATAGTAAAGTGCTCTGTAAATGTTAATTACACATTAATTTTGTATTGAGAAAAAATAATACACATTCTGAAAAAAACATCTGTTTTCTTAATGGGGAGTAGAAATATGAATTGCACTAATCAATTGATGATCATTGTAGCATGTATAGTCGAGTTTAGAAAAATAATATCACACATTTGTACTAACAATCACAGCTTCTGTATACTCGATCCTAATCTTTTCAGCCTGACCCTCTTATCAGCTGCTTAAAATCTATGTTAGTTCAATGGAGAATGTGGTAGGTAATCAGAAGTAAGAAAAAAAAGTTCTACTTTACATAGGGGAAATTAGTTTAGAAGGATTAATTTACTCTCCATTTCATATAAGTAGTTAGTGGGGAGGCCTTGGTGTTTACTTCTGAGTTGTTTTTCTTTTCTTTTTTGTAACTTTCATTTTTTCCAGGATGATTCTCATACTAACTTAGTGATTGAAGCAATAAAAAATGATCATCTTAGGCAAATGGAACGTGAAAGGTAACTTTTTGGGCACTTAATCATTAAAACTTAATAACATAGTTTTAATTTTTATAAAAGGGTTACATTCTGATTGTTTCTTACTAAATTGTTATATTCAATATATTTCCTGAATAGTGCTATTATTTCACCATTTCTGTGCTTTACTGAATTTTCTTTTTTCCTTCAAAATAATCTCAGTCCTCATGCTAATCCCGATTATTCTTACTCAATTATCTTATAACTCACTTTCCCTCTGCATGTAGTGCAGTATTGGAACTTTGTTTATATTACCTTTATTTCAAAAATTATGACGTTATGTAATTTTGTCCTGCCTCCAGAATAAATATCAACTCTGAGAAACAAAATATTTATTTCAGTTTTTCCTTCCTCCAATAGTGTACTATAACCTGTTTCTACTTACAGCACTTCTGACAACAAATGTGTGGCTTTTCTCACACCAACAACCAATTATCCAACTCCCTGGACACCAAGTGTGGGTCCAACAATTTAATTCAGTTCTGACACTAACTACCCAGAGTTAGTGCAGACCCCACAGGTTAAGGACTCAGTACCCCAAGTTTGCCCTGCCCCCCATTACAGATGCCAGTTGCAAATCTGGGTCTCCTGTACCTCTGACCAACTTGCTATAAACTGGGGAGTTTCCACCACCCCCTGCTCAGGTTCCATAATTTTTAAGAACAGCTCACAGAATTCAGAAAAATACTTTACTTACAGTTATTTTAAATGGAAGAGATGCATAGGTTAGTGTACTTGGGAAGGGGTGCAGAGCTTCCACACCCCCTCCCAGCACCTCCTTGTGTTCACCAACCTGGAAGCTCTTCAAACTCCATCATTTAGGGTTTTTATACAGGTTCCATTACATAGGCATAATTGATTATATCATTGGCCATTGGTGATTGAACTCAGTCTCCAGCCCTTCTCCTCCCAGATGTCAGGGGATGGGGCTGAAAGTCCCAACCCTCTAATTACCGGTTGGTTCCTTGGGCAGCTCGCCCCCATCTTGAAGCTTTCTAGGAGCCATTAGCATAAACTCCAGTCTCATAAATGACAAAAACCACTTTTATCACTCAGGAAACTCCCAGGGTTTTAGGTCTGTGCCAGGAACCCAGATGAAGACCAAATATATTTCTTATTATATTGCAATATCATAGGTACCTAGTCTCTGCCAGCTGTAATTTGAAAATTTTAATACTTATTGAACATACGATAGGTATATTAGAAGTATACCACATAATGAAGGGTCCGTAACCTTTTTTTTTTAAATTGTGGCAAAATATATATAACATAAAATTTACCATCTTGATCATTTTTAAGTGTACAGTTCAGTAGTGTTAAGTACATTCCCATTGTTGTATAATCAGTCTCCAGAACTCTATCATCTTGCAGAACTGAAGCTCTCTACCTATTGAACACTAACTCCCCATTGCTCTCTACCCCAGCCCCTGGCAGCCACCATTCTACTTTCTGTCTCTATGATTTTGACTACAATGGGTTCCTCATAGTAATCATACAGTATTTTTGTGTGTGTGCCAGCTTATTGCACTCAGCAGTGTCCTCAAGGTTTATCCATCTTGCAACATATATCAGAATCTCCTTCCCTTTTCAGGCTGAATCCTTTGTATGGATGGATGGCCTTTAATCTTTAAGAATTAGTTTAACAATAAAAATAAAACAGAGACTTAACACTTATGGGAAAACAAAGTAGACGTACTTTTTTTTATTCTTCCCACTTAAGTACAACTAAAACCACTGGAAGTTATATGTAAAACCAATACAAGAAATGTGGAGAGAAGAGGGCAGATCAGCAAGGGACCTTTGGACCCGAGGAACACATGGTAGTGAGTTCCCCTCATACATCAGACTGGGAGATGAAGAAGCTGGCCACCAGAAACCACCAATGGGTGCACCAAAAAAAAAAAAAAAAAAAAAAAAAACGCTACCAATACAAAAACTTTTAGACAAATGCCACAGAAAAATCTGGCTGCACTGCCACATAACAGTAGCAGAAGCTGAGTGGGGAGCCTAGATGTCCACCCTTGCAAGGCTGTGAGGAAACACCGCAATACTCCACTGGGGTGGCATCAGAGAAGGCCAGGTAGGGAGCAGGACTTTAATCCCTGAAGGCCATTCACAAGTCAAACACCTCTGGTGTCAGTGGATGACACAGGGGGAGCCTGGAATTCCACCCCCACCCAGCAGTTAGGAAACACCCGTCCCCCTTTCTCCTGGGAGGTGTCAGAGGAAGCTTAGTGGAGAGTTAAGGGCTTTAGTCATCATCTAGTGGTAACAAGGCCCCTCAGACAAAGTACCACCAAAAAAAAGAAAACTACAGACCGATATTTTATGAATATACATGCAAAAATCCTCAAGAAAATACAAGCAAGCCAATATATTAACAAAATATAAAAAGAATTATGCACGTGATCAAGTGGGATTTATCTCAGGAATCTGAGATTGGTTTAACATCTGAAAATCAGTTAATATCATACAGGATACCAGAAGAATGAAGAAGCAAAAAATATTGACAAAATCCAAAATGCTTTCACGATAAAAACAAACTCTATAGGAGTAGAAGGAAATTCCTCAATCTGATAAAGTGCATCTATGAAAATCCCACAGCTAACACAGCCAAAGCTGAATGTTTTCCACCTAAGATCAGGAACAAGAGAAGATATCCATTTTTACCAATTCTAATCAACGTTGTACTGGAGGTTCTAGTTTTGGCAGTTAGGCAAAAAAAAGTCAAGTAAGAGACGTCCAGGTTGGAAATGAACAAGTAAAACTGTCTGTTTACAGATGACATGATCATCTTTATAGAAAATCCTAAGGAATCCAATAAAAACTATTACAATTAATAAATGAGTTCAGCAAGGTACCACAGAAAAAAATCTATACAAAAGTCATACTGTAGTAAAGAAATATGCTATACACTACTAGTGAACTATCCAATAATGAAATTAACAATTGCATTTACAATAGCATAAAAAAATAATTAGGAATAAATTTAACAAAAGGAATGTAAAATCTGTACTTTGAAAACTATAAAACATTATTGAAAGCATATAAAAAGCTAAATAAATGACATCACATGCTTATGGATAGGCAGTTAATATTGTTAAGATGGCAGTGCTTCCCAAATTGATTTACAGATTCCATACAGTCTTTATCAAAATCCCAGCAGTGTTTTTTCAGAAAGTGACAAGTTGATCCTAAAATTTTTATGGAAATGTAAGGAATCCTGAATAGCCCAAACAATGTAGAAAAAGAAGAACAAAGTTGAAGGACTCAAACTACAAAGCTACACTAATTAAGACACTGTGGTACTAGCATAAACATAGACATATGAATCAATGGAATGGAGTTGGAAGTCCAGAAATAAACCCTTGCATTTATAGTCAATTAAGGGGCCAAGACAATTTAATGGGAGGAAGGATAGTCTTTTCAACAAATGGTGCTGGGAAAATTGGATATACTCATCCAAAAGAATGAAATTGGACTTCTCTCACACCATACACAAAAATTACCTCAAAATGGACCTAAATGTAATAGCTAAAACTATAAAATTATTAGAAAAAAATAGAAATAAGTATTATTGACTTTGGATTAGGCAGTGGTTTCTTAGATAAGACACCAAAAGCACGAGTAACAAAAGAAAAAGGGAGATTGGACTTCATCAAAATTAAAAACTTATTTTCTTCCAAGAACATTATCCAGGGAGTGGAAAGACAACCCATTGAATGGGAGAAAATATTTACAAGTCATGTATCTACAAGGGGGCTTATTTCTATAGTATATAAATAACTTTCAAATCAATAAAAAGACTAATAACCCAATTAAAAATGTGCAAAGGATCTGCATAGACATTTCTTTAAGATAGATATGCCAAAGCCCGATAAGCACATGAAAAGATTCTCACCTTCAGTAGTTGTTAGGGAGCTGCAGCTCAAAACTGCAATGAGATGCCACTTTATACCAACCATAGTAAGAAAAAGACAGAAAGTAAGCATTGGCGAGGATGTGGAGAAGTTGGAACACTTGTGTGCTGGTGGTGGGAATATAAAATGGTACAGCCACTTTGGAAAACAGTCTGGAAGTTCCCCAAAAGGTTAAACATAGACTTAACCCTATGACCCAGCAATTTCACTCCAGGGCATATACCCAAAAGAAATTAGAGCATGTGTCCTTATAACAACTTGTACATGAACGTTCATGGCAACATTATTTATAATATTGAAAAAGTGGAACTCCAAATGTCTAACAACTCATGAATGTATAAATAACATATGGTCTATCCAAACAATGGGATGTTATTCAGCCATAAAAAGGAATAAGTACTCATGCATACTACAGTACAGATGAACCTTGAAAACACTATAAATAAGCCAGTCATAAAAAAATCACATTCTATGATTCCATTTGTATAAAAGGTACAGAGTAGGCAAATCTATAAAGACAGAAAGTAGATTAGTGGTTGCCAGAGGCTGGGTGGTTGGTAATTAAAATGAAGTGTCTGTCTGCTAATGAGTACTGGGTTTCTTTTTGGGGTGATGAGAATTATTTTAAAATGATTGTGGTGATTGTTTCACAAATCTGAATATTCTTAAACCATTTATTTATGTGGGTGAATTGTATGGTATGTGACTTATATCTCTATAAAGCTGTTTAAAAAAAGAATTCAGGAATATATTTTTAAATTGTATGCCGTGACCAGGTAGGATGCAAGACTGGTTCATTATCTGAAAATCAATTTGAAGGATGCAAGACTGGTTCATTATTTGAAAATCAATCAGTGTGATCCACTATATGGAGATATTCTGTATCTTGACTGTGTCAATGCCAATATCCTGGTTGTGATATTGTACTGTAGGTTGGAAAGATGTTACCATTGGGAGAAACCGGGTAAAGAGTACATGGGATCTCTACTATTTTTTACAAATGCACGTGAACCTGCAGTTGTTTCAAAATAAAAAGTTTAAAAGAAAGAAGAACTATCACAAAATGAATGTTTCATGACTTGGAAAGACATTATTTCCATATTAAGTATGAAGAGCAGGTTATGAAATAGTATATACATTTTAAGTCATTTTTAAAAACTGCTATGTATATAAATCTAAGAAGAAGTGAGTAAGGGGACTTTCATCCACCACTGTACGTTGGTATTTCCACTTTGAAAAACAGTGGCATTTTCCAGTAATGGTGACGATGTGCATTTTACATATGCACACCTGTATACATAGAAACATACATATCATACACACACGAAAACAACATGTGGTAAGTCAGTTTTGCTGTTTACCACACACTGTTTCTTTAGTGGCCATTTCACTTTTTACTCTCATGTCCACAGTGTAGGTTATGTTATTTCTGCAGCAGAACCTTGTGTCTCTCCAGTGTCTCTTTCTTCAGTTTGTCAGAGGCGTCATAAAACAGAAAAAGAAAAGAAGTGAACACTGTTGACCCAGAAGGCAAGGCAATGACGGCTTGCTAGTCACGTTTCCTAGTTTTTTTTTTTCTTGGCAGCTGGTCGGTTGGGGTTCCCGAACGCTTGACCTTGGTGTTGTAACACCATGTTCTAACCCACTGAGCCAACCAGCCAGCCCCTGAGTCATGGTTTTTAACCTGACTTAGAAATGGATTTCTAGCACAGCTGTCCATCGTTTGGTAGGCTTTTGTGGTATGTTTTTGATAGATAATGTTTACACTTAAATTTTAAGAAATCCAAACTATTTTTATACTATATTCCTTTTTTTTTTTTAAAGGAAATGTATTTATTTCTTAATTGGAATGTGTTGATTGTACATATTTATGGGGTACAGAGTTATATTGCAATACATGTATATAATGTGTAAGGATCAAATGAGGGTACTTAGCAAATTCTATATTTCTAAATATAACTTTTTTGTTTGTTTGATATAGGAAAGCCATGGCAGAAAAATACATCTTGACAGCTGCAAAACTCATTGCTCCTGTAATTGAAACATCATTTGCTGTGGGTTATGATTGGTAAGGGAGAAATTTAATAAGATTGCATGGATATGGTGGAGTTTTTTCATAATTTATACTTTTATTGATTTAAAATTAATATTGTTATTAGAAAAAGTGAATAAATAATTTTGAATATTGATTTGAATTTATCAAGCAAATAGTATTATGCATTAAACTTAATATAAGACTGCTGTAAAAGTTCTAATAACATTTTTTCCTTACTGGTCGTGTCATTTTTTAAATTAAGTATTTAGGGCAAGTGCGCTACCATTTGTTATGAGAATAAATAATTCCTTTCATGGTATAAATTCCAATCTGTGCCCTCTTTTTATTTTATGTTTCTCATTTTTTCTTTTTTTCTAACTTTTGTCAGTAGTGCTAAACTTTCCATCCTGAGTAATAGCTGTCACGTCTAAAGAGGCTGTTGTCTCCTGACGTACTTCCTACACAGGAGTGAAAAGTTTTAGAGGTGGAAAGTCTTAGGTCATTTGTTGAATGATCAAGTGGTTGAATTTATTCTGTACTACATAGTGTGGGAATCCCATTTTTAGCATCCCATTTAGGAGGTCATTTAATCTCTGCTTGGATTCTTACGGTGTTTAGTGCATTTGTTTTCTATTTGAACATCTTTAAGGGTTTAAAAAGGTCTTCCTTGTATTGCATCCAGATTTGCCCCTCACGAAATTCTTTTCTTTGATCTTTTGGCTTCTTGTGTATGGTACCTTACCAGAATTTTTAAAATCCAAGATACGTGTACATGGTTAGAAAATCAAGTAACTGTGGAAGGATTACAGCCCTAATTTTCTAATCACTTTTCACATTTCCTGTTGGTAGAAGTAACATATGCCTTCTTTACCGTATCCCTGATATCATTCAGATTCTTAAACATTCTGTTTATCCCTTGAAATCTGCTCCTTGGAATTCACTGGCTTCCTGTTTTAATTTGCACTGGAGGCTCCAGTTTGGTCCATGACATTTTGTTTTTACTGGTATTTCCAGTTGCTTATATTTCTTTTCTTGCTTTTTTTGTTTCTATTGTAGACAAACTCAGGTTTGTCTTGGGCTTCTCCTTCCCAGAATCTCTCTCTCTCTGCTCCAGTTTCTATAAGCTGGTTGCTATCGTGGTCTGGTGTTAAATGTCATCTTGGGGCTTATCCTCATTTCTCTCCAGGTTTGGATCCTCTTTCTTGTTTAGCAAGAAATAACTTTATTATTTTTTAAATTTCATACTGAATTAACCCCCTAAGATCTGTCTGTACATGTCTGTAAATGTCTAATTCTGTCCTCATTTTTGATTGGTCATTTGATTAGGTATAAAATTCTAGATTGTAACTTATTTTCTTTCAGAACTTTAAAAGCATTTGTCGGGGCTGGCCCGGTGGCACACTGCTATAGTGCGCTGCTTGGGAGCGCGGCGGCGCTCCGGCCGAGGGATCGGATCCCACGTACAGACCGGTTCCCGCTCACTGGCTGAGCGAGGTGCGGGCGCAGTGCCGAGGGTTGCGATCCCGTTGCCGGTCCCGGTCCGGTACGGGCGCGACACTGAGGGTTGCGATCCGTTGCCAGACACGAAAAAAGACAAAAAAAAAAAAGGAAAAAAAGCATTTGTCCATTATTAACTAGCATTGTTACTGACTAGAAGTCTAATACTATTCTCATCCTAGTTATTTGTAGGTGATCTGCATTTCTTTCTTTTTTTTTTTTTTAATTTTATTTTGTTAGTATACAATGTGGTTGATTATTGTGGCCCATTACTGAAACCTCCCTCCCTCCTCTCTTTCCCCCCTCCCTCCCAACAATGTCCTTTCTGTTCACTTGTCATATCAACTTCAAGGAATTGCAATTGTTAGGTCTTCTTCCCTCCCACCCCGGTTTCTTTTGTGTGTGTGTGTATTTATTTATTTATTTTTAGCTCCCACCAATAAGTGAGAACATGTGGTATTTCTCTTTCTGTGGCTGACTCGTTTCACTTAATATAATTCTCTCAAGGTCCATCCATGTTGTTGCAAATGGCAGTATTTCATTCGTTTTTATAGCTGAGTAGTATTCCATTGTGTAGATATACCACATTTTCCGTATCCACTCATCCGATGATGGACATTTGGGCTGGTTCCAACTCTTGGCTATTGTAAAGAGTGCTGCGATGAACATTGGGGAGCAGTTATACCTTCGACTTGATGATTTCCATTCCTCTGGGTATATTCCCAGCAGTGGATAGCTGGGTCATAG
>NW_007727059.1:34568-55431 GCF_000696425.1 Galeopterus variegatus
GATGTATATTTTGCAAATATTTTCTCCCACTCTGTTGGTTGTCTTTTAGCTCTGTTAATTGTTTCTTTTGCTGTGCAGAAGCTCTTTAGTTTGATATAATCCCATTTGTTTATTTTTGCTTTGGTTGCCCATGCTTTTGGGGTCATATTCATGAAGTCTGTGTCCAGTCCTACTTCCTGAAGTGTATCTCGTATGTTTTCTTTAAAAAAAAAAAAGCGATCTGCATTTTTTTCTGATAATTTTTATAATTTTTCCTTTAGCTTTGTTATTCTGAAATTTCATAATAATGTGTTTAAGATTGTCTTTTTAAAAAATCTTCCTTGGGCCGGCCCGGTGGTGCACTGCTACAGTGCGCCGCTTGGGAGCATGGCGGCGCTCCCGCCGAGGGTTTGGATCCCACATACAGACCGGTTCCCTTTCACTGGCTGAGCGAGATGCGGGCGCAACACTGAGGGTTGCGATCCCGTTGCCGGTCCCGGTCCGGTATGGGCGCGACACTGAGGGTTGCGATCCATTGCCGGACACGAAAAAAGACAAAAAGGACAAAAAAAATCTTCCTATGGGGCCGGCCTGGTGGTGCACTCGGTAGAGTGTGGTGCTTGGTGGCACTCCCGCCGAGGGTTCGGATCCCATATAGAGACCGGTCCACTCACGGGTTGAGCGCGGTGCGGGCACGACACCGAGGGTTGTGATCCCGTTGCCGGTCATGAAAAAAGACAAAAAAAGGAAAAAAAAAAATCTTCCTATGTACTCACTAGTCCTCTCAATTTGTAGTCTTATGTTTCCTTTCAACTTGGGAAATACATATTATTATTTTATCAAAGAAGATAACTTACTCTCTTCTCCAATTATGAATTTCTGTTAATGGGATTTTGGACTTAGCCTTCTCTAATATTTTCTTTCTTTCTTTTTTTTTTTTTTTGTCTTTTGTCTTTTGTCTTTTTCCGTGTCTGGCAACGGATTGCAACCCTCAGTGTTGCCCCCGTACCGGACTGGGGACCGGCAACGGGATTGCAACCCTCGGCGCTGCCCCCGCGCCTCGCTCAGCCAGTGAGCGGGAACCGGTCTGTATGTGGGATCTGAACCCTCGGGCGGGAGCGCCGCCGCGCTTCCCAAGCGGCGCACTATCCCGTGCGCCCCCGGCCGGCCCTTCTCTAATATTTTCTATCTCTGGTTTTGCTTTGCTTTCTGGGAGACTTCCTTGACTTTCTTAACCAACCATCCTGTATTAGTCCATTTTGTGTTGCTATAACAGAATACGTGAGACTGGGTAATTTATAAAGAACAGAGGTTTATTTGCTTATGATTCTGGGACAGCTGCATCTGGCATGGGCCTTAGGCTGCTTCTACTCATGGCAGAAAATGACAGGCAGCAGGTACAAGCAGATCACATGGCAAGAGGAAGCAAGGGGGGCGGGGAGGTGCCAGGGTCTTTTAAACAAACAGCTCTCGTGGGAACTAATAAAGTGAGAACTCACTCACTACCCACACCCACTAGGAAGAGCATTAATCCATTCATGAGAGATCTGCCCCATGTCTCAAAGAGCTCTGAACACTGCCACATCGGGAATCAGACTTCTACATGAGTCTGAGGGGAACAACACATCCAGACTCTGTCACCTTCCATTTAATTGTTTTATTTTGTAAATTATTTTATTTTACTTTCCTTTTCTCTGGTTTGTCCTCTGTCATTGTTGAGGGTAAGGAGAAGTCTGCAGGCGTCCTTGTATGACAAGATGGAGCAGCCAGGGATTTTATAACAGACCTGCAGTTACCCTGTCAGCCACTTTTCAACTCAGGTCTTCAAGCTTGACGTCTCAGCACGCACAGCCTTACCTGGAGTCTGTGAGGCAGGAAACTCTCCTCTGTTGCAGCTTTCTTAGCGTAGCTTCCTTGTCTCTGCTTTATGAGCTAGCACTCTTTTATCCCCTTTAATTCTTCCAGAAATTGTATGTGCTCATATATCCTTCCTGCCATTGTCTGTGTTGTTGTAGAGTTTTACCATTTTTTATTCCTTTACCTGTCTTTTTAAATGGAAGTCTGGGGTGGAGTGGGAAATAATTTCTATGTCTTGCCAGCTATTGCCAATAGTGATATAAGGGCTTTCTTCCAAGTCTTTTCTCTTTTCAGATAAATAGTTCCAGTTCCTTCACCCATTTGAAATATGGTGTGTTCTTTTAGACTAACTTGTTTTCTACTTGACTGGTTGCCCAACTAGTTTATAAATAAGTCCTTTAAAAATGTGTCCATGTATCTGTACACAGGACACCACGTGTGTTTAGACCAATCATAGTATAAGAGATTCACTAGATCCCTCTTTGTGGGTATCAAAGTTTGGTTGTAATGTGAGATATCATTGATTTTTGGGACAACTGCTTCACAATAAATGAAGTCTGTTCTTTTAGTCTTATCTTTATACTGAATAGTAAATATCGTTTGTTTTACTATTGCTAATTTTAACCTAATTCTCTTAGTATTTACTAGAGCATGCGTATTTAATTTTTTAATGTTTTTAGATTTTAAAAAAGATTATAGTTGTCTTTGCAGTCTAGCAGTTGGTTTATAAGTGAAACATTGAGCATTTATCAAAATGCCAATCAGTTTAAGTTTTAACTTACCGAAAACGATTGCTTTTGTCATATTAGACTTAAGGTCAGGCCAGACTAGTTGATTCTACTCAAGTGTCATCTTACTTTTACCTTTCTAATGTATTCAATAGGGCATTAGTATTTTTAAGGTAGTGACCCTTGCTTCACCAAGCTGTATATTTTTACTTGAATATATTTCTATTGCAAAATGATAGCCCTGCGTAAAAAATGATAGGTTTGCTTAAGAAATATTGACAAACGGGTACTATGAACATGAAAATGAGCATATTGGCATCTATTTAAAAAGATAGATTTTGGGCCGGCCCAGTGGCGCACTCGGTAGAGTGTGGCGCTTGGGAGCATGGCAGCGCTCCCACCAAGGGTTCGGATCCCATATACGGACCGGTCCGCTCACTGGTTGAGCGAGGTGCGGGCGCGACACCAAGGGTTGCGATCCCGTTGCCGGTCGCAGTATGGGCGCAACACCAAGGGTTGCGATCCCGTTACCGGTCATGAAAAAAGACAAAAAGGAAAAAAAAAAAGATAGATTTTGGGAGAGTTTTTGTATAGATGTTGATATAATGAAAGAAGGAATCTAAGAAGACTTAGCCAACCCATTCTTACACCAAAGTTCCAGATAACCTTCCTATTATTGTTTTATCCTGTTTCTACATTTCTTAATATTTACTCAATATAAATGTTTTTTAGTTTTAGCCAAAGAGCGTAGTGTTTTTAGTATATAGCCATGTGCTGCGTAATGTTGTTTAGGGCAATGGTGGATCACGTATATGACGGTGGTCCCGTAAGATTATAATAGAGTTGAAAAATTCCTATCGCCTAGTGGCGTTGTAGCCATTGTGAAGTCACAGCACATTACTCATGTGTTCGTAGTGATACTGGTGTAAACACCCCTACTGCACTGTTGCCATATAAAAGTATAGCCTAGGCATGTAGTAGGACGTACCATCTAGGTTTATGTAAACACTCTCTATGATGTACACACAACAACAAAATCACCTAACAGTGTATTTCTTAGAATTATCCCCATTGCTAAGCAATGCATGACTGTATAATATTTCTTCTTATGATTGTTAAAATTCCCAGGAATTTTCAAGATTTCACTTGCTACCTAAAATGTAATGTCTTATTTTCTTATATTAACTAGGTAGACATCCATTTCCTTACATGGGACTTGGCAGTTTTTCAAAAAATTTGCCAGATCTCAGGTAACATAAAAGCCCAGTGCAAATGTAATTTCTAGTAACTTTGAAGAGTTATTTATACATTCATAAAAATTTCTTATATAATTTTTTCAGAAATAACAATATATGTGTGTGTATATATATATATGAATATATATGTATGTATATGTATCCATTTTATGTGTGTACCTGTTAAAAACCATGCACATGTGTACATATAAAACTTTGCAGATAAAATATATATTTACAGATATAGACAAATATACATCTAGAGGGTACTTCAGAAAGTTCATGTAAAAATAGCATTAAAAGATAATATGGGGCCGGCTCGGTGGCACACTGCTACAGTGCGCCGCTTGGAAGTGTGGCGGCGCTCCCGCCGAGCGTTCGGATCCCACATACAGACCGGTTCCCGCTCACTGGCTGAGCGAGGGGCGGGCGCAACACCGAGGGTTGCGGTCCCGTTGCTGGTCCCAGTCCGGTACGGGTGCGACACTGAGGGTTGCGATCCATTGCCGGACACGAAAAAAGACAAAAAGGAAAAAAAAAATTAAAAAAAAATAAAAGATAATATGAATCTTTCCATGAACTTTTTGAAGTACCCTTGTATATCTTTGTGTTTTAAAGTACAGGACAGTGCTCTTTAGAGGCAACATCAGAGCTTCTGATTGCGGTTAAAAAATACCTTATATGTAGGAAAACATTTCATAATGTAATGGTTACGTATAAGTGTTACACTTTTTCCATGTCTGCTTTTTCATATATTTCATTCATAGCAGAAGATTAAGGAAAGACTTTTAAAGATATAAGTAACATCTGTTCAAAGTTTGGAGAATTTTTAGGGCTTGAAATTAAACAACAACAAAAAATTTAACCTAAACTATCTGATTTCTGTTCTGTTTGGATAAATTTTTAAATGACATTTTTAACAAAAAAGAAACCAATAATCTGTTTAATTGAGCCCTTTAGGCAGTTCTGTGTTTATATATTTTTAATTATTCAGTAAAAGGGAAGCAGTTTTGAAATTGAAAGACTATTTTCTCTTCATTCAGGTCTAGCTTTTTGAAGTTGGTTTACATTGAAAAAAAATTTTTTTTAGTGGTATTAATGAGGCTATAAAAAAATTGTTTGCTAGTATTTTGCTGGCCGTTGAATGTTTCAGCCCCTTTGAAATCTAGAATATGCCAGTATCCACCTTTCAAAAGCTGATTGGTGTTATTAGTTAATTATAGAGCCAGAAATTTTATATAGTTTTACTAAAGACAGGGTTTAGTTTCCTTCTCTCTGGGCCAGTTTTCAGTGAACATATAGCTCAGGCCTAACGTCAAGTTCTTGCCTTAAATTGTGGCAAAAATATATTTTATTTCAGCTTAAATTTATTGAACACAACTCTGTTTTGAATTCTTTATTAATTCTGTTATATAGGGTATTTCAAAGAGATAAACACAAGCATTGCCTTTTTTTTGTAGGAAAATTGAATTATAAAAAATGTATGTGACTTGACCAAGCATGGATACTTAGTTAAGGCCAATGATTTTTAAACTTTGTATTCATTGGAATTTCCCTGGTTACTTGTTGAAAGTACAGATACATAGGTGCCCCAACCCCACAGATCTGAGTCAGGGTTCTGAGGTCCAGAGTATTTGCATTTTTATCAAATCCTCAAACGATTCTGATACCTACCATGCTCTAACTCTTTACCAGTGAGTATCACCCTTGGCTGCATAATAAAATCATCAGGGGATTTTTTAAAAATGTTAACGCCCAGGCTCTGCTCTAAACTAATTAAATCAGAATATGTGGGAGTTGGGACTCAGGGATCAGTATATATAAAGCCCTCTAGGTGGTTCTGTGATATATATAGCCAATGTACAGAACCATTGCACTGTACTATGCTAATTGTTCTTGAGTGCCACTGACTGAGGAACTCGTTAAAAGTAAAGATTTAGTTGGTCTTAAATGGAACAGAAAAATCCATATTTTTTTCAGTGCTTCCCAGGTGGCTGTAATGTTCAGCCAGGTGGCTGTAATGTTCAGCCAGATGTGGAAACTCTCATATAGTATAATCTGTTTATTGAAAGACAGAAGGGAAAAGTCAGTCCAAAAATTATTTGCCATTTTCACTATAAATTCTGCTAGCATTCTTACTGTGTTTCTAAATCCTTTGTATATTATTACATTAATTTAACCTTTTTGTGTAATATAAAGCACATATAAAAAATTATACAAAATAGTAATATCAGCTCAACGATGAACCACAAACACCCATGTAACCACTACATAGCTTAAATAAAATGTGCAGAATAGAACGCTGTCAGCACCTTAGACGATCCCGATCCCAATCACCACCCCTTGCACTCTGAAGGGTGACAGCTGTCCTGACTTAAATGGTAATCACTTTCTTGCTTTTCTTCATATTTAACCACCTAAGGAGGCATCCCTAAACACCATAATTTAGTTTTGTACATAAACTATACAATTATATTAGTGTATAGTTTAGTACATAAAAACATTATGTATGTGGAATCATACTGTGCATATTCTTTCACATGTCATTTCTTTTACTCTATGTTTGTGAGAGTCATCCGTGTCCTTGCATGTAGCTGTGGTTTGTTCATTTTCATTGCTATGTAGTAGTTCATAGTATTAATATATCACAATTTATTCATCCACTTTAATGTTAATGGACATTGT
This sequence comes from Galeopterus variegatus, assembly GCF_000696425.1. NCBI lineage: Eukaryota > Metazoa > Chordata > Mammalia > Dermoptera > Cynocephalidae > Galeopterus > Galeopterus variegatus. The sequence goes on from NW_007727059.1 coordinate 41,053, forward strand.
GGTGATTTGAACCTGTTGTAAATGCTCCGGTCCATATTATTGTACAGTTGTCCTTGTCTCTTGGTGGATGGTGCCCATATTTCTCTTAGGTACACGCCTGTGAGTATAATGGCTTGCTCCTAGGGATGCGTATATTTGGCTTTAATAGATGATACTAAACAGTTTTCCAAAGCCCTTGCACTCATTTATACCCCACCAGCAGTGTATGAAAATTTTAATTGCTTACAAACACTTGCTGTCTTTTTATTCTGTATTTTTTCATTTTAGCCAGCCATCCTGGTGGATCTCATTGTGGTTCTAATTTGCATTTCATTGACAGCTGATGTAGTTTCTTATGTTTATTTGTCACACAATTATTATTTTTTGTGAAGTGCCCATTCAAGACTTTTTCAATTTCTCTGGTTGGTTCTTTCTGTGTCCTTTTTAGGGAACTGTTGCATATCCTGACTCCATGAAAACGTTTTACTATGTTTTCTTCTAGAAGTTTTACTTTCACGTTTAGGTATAGGACCCATATGGAGTTGATTTTTGTGTGTAGTGTGAGATAAGGTCAAGATTTTTTCCTTTTTCTTTCTTTTCTTCTCTTTTGTAAGGCTATCTAGTTAACCCAGCAAAATGTATGGAAACAATTATACTTTTGTGCCCACTGCACTATAATGTCACCTTTGACATATTTCAAGTGACTGTGTATGGGTTTGTTATATGGAATCTTTATTCATTCCCTTTGGTCTACTTATCTATTCTTGCACTAAAACCACATTATGTAAATTTATAGAGTTTATAATGACTCTTGATATCTGTTAGTGCTATGGTCTAAGTGTTTGTGTCCCTTCCAAAATTCGTATGTTGAAATCCTAACCCCTAAGGTGATAATACTAGGAGGTGGGCTCTAGGAGGTGACTAGGTCATGAGAGTAGAGCTCTTAAGAATAAGATTAGTGCCCTTATAAGAGAGACTCCAGAGAGCTAGCTAGACTCTTCTGCTATGTGCGGACACAGCAGAAAGTCTCCATTTTGTGAACCAGGAAGCAGACCCTCACCAGACGTTGAATCTGCTGGTGCCTTGATTGTGGACTTCCCTGCCTTCAAAACCGTGAGAAAGAAATTTCTATTGTTGATAAGCCACCCAGTTTATGGTATTTTGTTATAGCAGCCTTAATGGACTAGATTGCCTTGACTATTGATCCTTGTCATTTCCATATAAATTTGATAAACAACGACAATTTCCACAAAAAAACCTGCTTAGATTAAAAAAATTAATAGACTTTGTTTTTAAAAAATTAATAAACCGGTTCTAGGTTCACAGCATAAGTGAACAGAAGGTACATCGAGTTCCCACGTACTCTCCTCCCATCCGCAGCCTCCCTCACCGTCAGGATCTCGCACCAGCGTAGTTCCTTTGTTACGATCGATGAACTGACATTGACACATCATTATCACCCCAAGTCCATAGATTATAGTAGGATTCTCTCTTTGTGTTGTACAGTCAATGGGTTTTTGACAAATGCGTGATGTTATGCATCTATTATTATAGTATCACACAGAATAGTTTCACTGCCCTAAAAATCCCCTGTGCTTTACCTATTCTTCCTTCCCTCTCCCCAGACCCTTGGCAACCACTGATCTTTTTACTACTACCGTAGTTTTGCCTTTTCCAGAATGCCAAATACAGGCAGTCCCTGAACATGATGGTTCAACTTACAACTTTTTGACTTTACAGTGCTGTGAAAGCAATATGTGTTCAATAGAAACTGTCCTTTGAGTACCCATACAACAATTCTGTTTTCTTACTTTCAATACAGTATTAAATAAATTACATGAGACATTCAACACTTTATAATAAAATGGGCTTTGTGTTAGATGATTTTGCCCAAATGTAGGCTAGTGTAATTGTTCTAGGCATATTTAAGGTAAGCTAGGCTAAGCTATGATGTTTGGTAGGTTAGGTGTATTAAATACAGTTTCAGGCCGGCCCGTGGCTCACTCGGTAGAGTGCAGTGCTGATAACACCAAGGCCGTGGGTTCAGATCCCATATAGGGATGGCCGGTTTGCTCACTGGCTGAGCGTGGTGCTGACAACACCAAGCCAAGGGTTGAGATCCCCTTACCGGTCATCTTTTAAAAAAAAAAAACAAAACAGTTTTGACTTACAATATTTACAACTTATGATGGGTTTATTAGAATGTAACCCCAAGGAGCGTTTGTAGTTGCAATCATACAGTATTTAAACCTTTTCAGATTGGCTTTTTACACTTAGTGATATGGCTTTAAGTTTCCTCCATGTATTTTTGTGGCTTGATAGCTCATTTCTTTTTAGTGCTGGTTAATATTCCTTTGTATGGATGTTTATCCATTCACCTGTTAGGGGACATCTTGGTTGCTTCTAACCTGTGTGCAGATTTTTGTATGGATGTAAGTTTTCAACCCTTTGCATAAATACCAAGGAGTGCAATTGCTGAATAATATGGTACGAGTCTGTTTAGTTTGGTAAGAAATTGCCAAACTGTCTTCCAAATTGGCTGTACCATTTTCCATTCCCATCAGCATGGATGAGAGTTCCTGTTGCTCCATATGCATACCAGCATTTGGTGTGTCAATGTTTTGAATTTTGGCCTTTCTGATAAGTATATAGTGGTATCTTATTGTTGTTTTAATTTGCGATTCTCTAATGACATATGATGTTGAGCATCTTTTCAGATGCTTATTTGCCATCTAGGTACCTTCTTTGGTCTGTGCAGATCTCTTGCCTAGTTTTTAACTTTTTGTTTTCATATTGGTTTTAAGAGTTCTTTGTATATTTTGGGTAACAGTGCATTATCATACAAATATTTTGCAATATTTACTCCCAGTCTGTGGCTTGTCTTCTCATTCTCTTAACCTGGTGGGAAATTAATTGAGATTTCATTGAAATCTACAAATCAGGGTGGGGAGAATTGCCAGCTTTACAATGTTGAATATTCTAATCTGTGAATATGGTATATGCCTCCCTTTATTTAGGTCTTCTTAATTTCTTTCAATGATACATTGTGCTTTTAAATCTAGAAGTCTTTATATCTATTGTTATATTTATTCCTAAGTGTTTGATGTTTTTTGATGGTGTTTTAAATGCTATAGTTTTTAAAGTTAATTTTCTACTTCTGTTTTGCTGGTATATCCGTTCACCTATTGGAGGTTAATACAGCTAATTTTATAGACTTATCTGTTACCCAGTTTATACAGTTGATTTTATATACTTATTTGTTATCCAGTGACCTTCGTAAATTAAGATTATCTTGAGGGGCAGCCCCCACCAAAGCCAGTAGGTGGGAGCATGCATGCAGTCCTATGCAAGAGCCATGGGCAGCCTCCAACATCCAGCAGCAGGCAGGAGCATGTGTAGGGTCCTAGGCAGGAGCTGTGGGCAGCCCCCACCATCCAACGACAGGGAAGAGCAGGCACAGGGTCCTAGGCAGGAGCTGTGGGCAGCCCCTACCACCTGGCAGCAGACAGAAGCACATGCGGGGTCCCAGGGAGGAGCTACGGGTAGCTCCCACTGCCCAGCAGCAGGCAGGAGTATGCATGGTGTCCTAGGCAGGAGCCATGGGCAGAATTCCTGACCAGTAGCAGGGGAACATGTGCAGAGTCCTAGGCAGAGTCTGCGGCAAACACCTCTTATGCATGGGTGACCCACCACACCCACCACTATAGCCACGGCTGCAAAAATAGTAGTACACTACAATAGTGGCCACAGCCACCATGCAGTGGCCCACCAGACACTCAACTGCATTGACACAGGGAGAGTCACCAGTGGAGACTAGAAAAAGAAGAGGAAGTCTCTCTCCTCAAAGTAATATACTCCAGAGTAATAGAAGAAGCAACTGCTCTACCAGGTGACCAGACAGCAACATACAGATACTAGAAATATAAAAATCCAAGAAAATATGACACCATGAGAAGAATATGTTAATTCTCAAATGCCAGGCCCCATAGAGCTAGAAACCCTTGAAATGACTGTAAAGGAATTCTGAACAATAATCTTAAGGAAACCCAATGAGATATGAGAAGACTCACTTATATAACACAATGAAATGAGGACAAAAATCCAGGATATGAGGGAGGAAATTTTCAAACAGATTAATACCTTAAAAAAGAATGTAACAGAACTCATGGAACTGAAAGACTCATTCAATGAAATAAAAAGCACAACTGATAGCATAAGCAGCAGGCTAGAACAGGCAGAAGAAAGAATTTCTGACCTAGAAGATAGTCTATTCAAATTAACCCAGGTGGACAAAAAAGGGAAAAAATTTTAAAATGAAGACAATCTAAGAGAGCTATCAGATAGCCTTAAGCACACAAACATTCAAATCATGGGTTTTCCAGAAGGGGAGGAGAAAAGAAAAAGCATGGAAAAGCTGTTCAACAAAATAATAATGGAAAACTTTCCAGGTATAGTGAGAGACATGGACCTTCAGATCCAGGGGACTCAAAGATCCCCAAACACATTCAATCCAAAAAGATCCTCTCCAAGGCACATTATACTCAAACTGGCAAAACTCAAAGACTAAGAGAGAATCTTAAAAGCAGCAAGAGAAAAGCATCAAGTTATGCATAAGGGAGCCCCTATCAGACTAATAGTACACTTCTCAGCAGAAACTCTACAGGCCAGAAGAAAATGGGATGATACATACAAAGTATTAAAATAAAAACACTGTCATCCAAGAATACTATACACTTCAAGTCTATTCTTCAGAAATGAGGGGAAAATAGTGCATTTCCCAGACAAAAACTGTGGGAGTTCAACTCCACACAACCAGCCCTGCAACAAATCATCAAGGGAGTCCTGCATCTGGAATCTGAAAAATGATGATCACTACCACAAACACAAAGAAAGAACAAACCCACTGGTAGAATAAAAATGCAAAAAAGGAGAAAAAAACTAAATCTTACCACCTCAAAAAAACAGCAACATCAATGACAATAAAAGGAGAAGAAAGGAAAAAAAGATATTTAAAATATCCAAACAAAAATCAACAAAATACCAGGAGTGAGACAGTACCTTTCAATAACAACCCTAAATGTAAGTGGATTAAACACCTCATTCAAAAGATACAGATTGGCAGTTTGTATCAAAAAGCTATATTCTGTCTTCATGAGACTCACCTCACCTGTGAAGACACACACAGACTAATAGTAAAGGGAGGGAAAAAGATATACTACACAAATGGAAACCAAAAATAAGCAAGAATAGCTATTCTTATATCTGATTAAATAGACATTAAACCAAAAAAACATAAAAAGAGACAAAGAAGGCCATTATATAATGATAAAAGGATCTCTCCAACAGAACACAGAACAATCATGAGTATATATGCACCCAACACTGGAGCACCCAGATATATAAAGCAAACACTATTAGGCCTAAAGAAAGAGGCAGACCCCAATACAATAATAGTAGGGGACTTGAACACCCCTCTATCAGCACAGTGCAGATCATCTAGGAAACAAATCAACAGAATAACACAGGATTTAAACTATGCTGTAACCAACTGGACATGACAGATTTCATCCAGGAACTGCAGAATATATATTCTTCTCATCAGCACGTAGAACATGTCTAGGATAGACAATATATAAGGTCACAAATCAAGTCTCAACAAATTTGTAAAAAGTGAATTCATTTCAAATATCTTTTTAGACCACAAAGAACTAGAACTAGAAATCAATAACAAGTGAAACTCAGGAAACTATACAAGCACATGGAAATTAAACAACATGCTCCTGAATGACCTATTGGTTCAAGAAGAAATTAAACAGAAGTCAAAAAATTTCTAGAAACTAATGAAAATAAAGACACATCATACGAAAACCCGTGGGATACTTCAAAAGCAGTATTTAGAGGGAAGTTTATTGCAATAAGTGCTTATGTCAAAAGAATAGAAAGATTTCAAATAGCATCCTAATGCTACATCTCAAAGAACTAGAAGAACAAGAGCAATCCAATCACAAAGTTAGTAGATGGAAAGAAGTAACTAAGATCAGAGCAGAACTAAATGATATAGAGACCCTAAAAATGATACAAAAGATCAGTGAAACAAAAAGTTGGTTTTTTGAGAAGATAAACAAAGTAGACAAACCATTAGCTAGGCTAACTAGGAAGAGAAGAGAAAACCCAAATAACGAAAGTCAGAAATGAAAAAGGAGACATTACAACTGATACTGCAGAAATACAAAGAATCATTAGAGACTATTAGAAACAACTATACACCAACAAATTTGAAAACCTGGAGGAAATGGATACATTTTTGAACACATGCAAACTACCAAGACTGAACCAAGAAGATAGAAAACCGGAACAGACCAATAACAAGCAAAGAGACTGAAGCAGTCATCAGCAGTCTCCCCACAAAGAAAAGACCAGGATCAGATGATTTTACTGCTGAATTCTACCAAACCTTTATATAGGAATTAATACCAATTCTCTTTAAACTATTCCAAAAAATGAAACAGAAGCCATTTTCTCAAACTCATTCTGCAAGTCCAGCATCACCTTGATATCAAAACCAGACAATGATACAACAGAAAAGGAAAACTACAGGCCAATGTCTCTTACAAACATAGATGCAAAAATCCTCAACAAAATACTAGCAACCAGAATACAGCAACACATTAAAAAAATTGTACACCACGATCAAATGGGATTCATCCCAGGGATGCAAGGATAGTTCAACATACACAAGTCAATAAATGTGATGCACCACATCAACAAAATCAGGGATTAAAACCATATGGTTATTTCAATAGATGCAGAAAAAGCATTCAACAAAATTCAACATGGCTTCATGATAAAGACTCTCAGCAAATTAGGTATAGAAGGAAAGTATCTCAACACAATAAAAGCCATATTTTATAAACCCACTACCTATATCATCCTGAATGGGGAAAAACTAAAGAATGAGAAGACAAGGATGCCCACTGTCACTACTCCTATTTAACATATTATTGGAAGTACTAACCAGAGCAGTCAGGCAAGAGAAAGAAATAAAGTACATCCAGATTGGAAAAGGCAAAGTCAAAATGTCCCTGTTTACAATGAGAACTACAGAGCACTACTGAAAGAAAGTCAAGAGGACACAAAAAGATGGAAAGACATTCCATGCTCTTGAGTTGGAAGAATAACATTGTGAAAATGTTCATACTTTCCAAAGTGATATGCAGATTCGGTGCAATCCCCATCAAAATATCAATGGCATTCTTCACAGAAATAGAGAAAACCTTTCATTCATACAGGATAACAAAAGACCCTGAATAGTGAAAGCAATCCTGAGGAAAAAAAATAAACTTGAGGCATAATACTACCTGACTTCATACTACCACAAAGGTATAGTAAGCACAACAGTATGGTACTGGCTTAAAAATAAACACTTGGACCAATGGAACAGAATAGAGAAACCAGAAATCAACACACAGTCTTACAGCCAACTGATCTTTGACAAAAGTGCCAAGAACATACATTGGGGAAAAGACAGCCTCTTCAATAAGTGGTGCTGGGAAAATTGGACATCCTTATGCAGAAGAATGAAGGTAGACTTGAACCCCTCGCCGTATACCAAAATCAACTCAAAGTGGATTAAAGACTTAAATATGAGGCCTGAAACTATAAAACTACTAATAGAAAACAGGGCAAACACAGGAAGTAGGACTGGGTAAAGATCTTATGAATAAGAGCCCAAAAGCACAGCAACAAAAGAAAAAATAAATAAATGGGACTGTATCAAATGAAAAGCTTCTGCACAGTAAAAGAAACAAGAATGCAACAACAACCCGTACAGAGTGGGAGAAAGTATTTGCAAACTATACATCTGACAAGGAATTAATATCCAGAATATACGAAGAATTCAAACAACTATAACCCATAACCCAATTTAAAAATGGGCAAGGGAGCTGAATAGACATTTTTCAAAGGAAGACATTCAAATGGCCAGCAGGTATTTAAAAAAAAAAAAATGCTCAAAATCACATCATCAAGGGAGATGCAAATTAAAACTGCTTTGAGATATCACCTCACTCCAGTTAGACTGGCTAAAATAAAAAAGACTGAGAATAACAAATGCTGTTGAGGATGTGGAGAGAGGGGAACCCTCCTACACTGTTGGTGGGACTGTAAATTAGTACAGCCACTATGGAAAACAGTATGGAGGTTTCTGAAACAACTGCAAATAGGTCTAGCATACGATCCAGCCATCCTACTTTTAGGTATATACCCAGTGGAATGGAAATCATTATGTCAAAGGGATGCATGCACTCCTATGTTCAGATCTATTTACAATATCCAAGATATGGAACAAACCTAAATGTCCATCAACGGACCATCAGATAAGAAAATGTCGTATACATAGACTATGGAATGTTACTCAGCCATAAAAAATGAAATTCTGCCATTCGCAGCAACATGGATGAGCTTGGAGAAAATTATGTTAAGTGAAATAAGCCATGCACAGAGGGAAAAATACCATACGTCTTCACTCATAAGTGGGAGGTAAGAAAGACCACAGTGATGCTTTGGACTTGCAGAGGGAAAGAACTTACCTAGTGTTGCCAGGGTATAGGGGTGTAGGGGGAGGGAGGTCAGGGAAGATTTGGGTGGGGGATACGAGGATCAATGGCAATTTGTGCTAATGGGCATACTGATAGTATTCATCTGATCATCATATCTTGGACACAGGTAGTGTGATGATGGTCAACTTTGTACCCCATGAATATGAATAATCAATAAAATAATTTAATGAAACTAAAAATTAGAAATTCTTCTGCTTGTTCTAGCCTGCTACTTAAGCTTTTGGTCACTTTTTAAAATTTCATCGAGTGAATCTTTCACTTCAATGAGTTCTACTATGGTCTTTTTAAAGGTATTAATCTGTTTGTAAATTTTCTCCTTCATTAACTGGGTTTTTTTTTTTTTTTCTCATTTCATTATGTTGTCTGAGTCTTCTTGTACATCAGTGAGTTTCCTTAAGATTGTGCTCAGAAGTCCTTTTCAATCATTTCAAGGGTTTTGTGCTGTATAGGGTCTGGTATTTGAGAATTACTGTATTCTTCTGGTGGTGTCATATTTTCTTAGGTTTTCATATTTTTGGTTATCTCTATGTTGATGTCTGGTCATCTGGTAGAGCAGTTGCTTCTTTCATTACTCTGGAGTGGGCTTGGAGGAGAGAAATGTTCTCTTCTTTTTCCAGTTTCCTCTGGTGACTCTTCTTGATCAGTGCAGTTGAGTGGCTGGCAGGCTGCATGCATGGTGGCTGTGGCTTTTCCTTTGGCATCAATCCACTTATGTGGTAGCCATGGCTGTAGTGGTGACTCTGGTGGGTTGCCCACATGGAAGTGGTATTTTCATTGTGCTCTCTTGCCTGCTTCTAGACAGGGGATGCCACCCTCAGCTCCTGCCTAGGACCGCAGGTATGCTCTCTTGCCTGCTTCTGGGCAGAGAGGGCTATGCTTGGTTCTTGCCTAGGACCCTGGGCATGTGTTGAGAAACAGAATCTTAAGGATGAATTTCTACAATTGATTTCAGGACTTTAGACCTAAAAATACTAACAGCTCAACTAATAATACAGAGAGCACTGATAGTCCAGGGCATGAACTGTTTGAAGAGATATTCAAAATAAATCCATTTGATATTCCTCATTCACTGCTAGTGAAAGACAAGGGATTCAGTGACTCTATACCTAATACCTTTGAGTATTTGTGGAAATCCAAGGAATATAATGACATTGGGTGATTGCTGCTGGCATCACTGGACAAAGTGAGGAAAGAAAAGGAAGAGCTCAGGGATGCGGGTTCTCAGCTCAGGTGCCACACAGATGACCTAAAAGTTTCTGTGTGTGCTCTGGGTCACAGTCTTCTCTCCAATACCCACAGGGCTGAAATTGCTGAAAATCAAACACAAGCCCTCACCATAAGAATAACTGAACTACAGCAGCAGTTGAATTATCAGCCTTGCAGATATCTACTGTTAAAGTGAGGGCACTGGTTGGGAGAAAATGGGATCCTGCAAGTTGGGATGGGAACTTGTGTGGGAAGACCCTGAAGAGGCTGAGGACATGGAACCCCTAAATTGTATTGAGTCTTGTTTACCAGAAATGAAATCCCCACCTCCATCTCCAGAGACAGAGGCTTTTCCACCTCTTTCTGAAGGGATTAACTCTGTATTACCTAAGGAGACAGTAATGGCTTCCTCTGATGCAGTAACTGAGCAAGATGATGCTGATTCTCCTCAGGACCCACCCCCACCACCCATCTTTGATTCTAGACCCATAACTAGACTTAAGGCCCAGCAGGCCCCTAAAGGTGAGGTACATAGTGTGACCATGAGGAGGTGCATTACACTCTAAAATAACTAAATGAGTTTTCTGCCTCATACAAGCAGAATCCAGAGAATATGTATGGGAATGGATATTAAGGGTGTGGGATAATAGTAGAAGGAACATTAAATTGGATAAGGCTGAATTTATTGATAAGGGTCCACTAAGCAGAGATTCTACATTTAATGTTGCAGCTTGGGAAGTTAAGAAAGGTGCTAACAGTTTGGTTGGTTGGCTGAAATATGGATCAAAAGATGACCTACTGTGAGTGAGTTAGAGATGCCAGGTATCCCTTTGTTATCTGTAGAGGAAGGGATTCAAATGCTTAGGGAGATTGGAATGCTAGAGTGGATTTGTCACTTAAAACCTACTCACTCACACTGGGAGGCTCCAGAAGACATACCTTTTACTGATTCCTTGAGAGATAGATTTGTGAGGGGAGCCCCAGCATTCCTGAAGAACTCTGTGACTGCTTGTCTCTATAGGCCAGACTTTGCAGTGGGAACTGCCGTCAAGCAATTGTAAGACTTGAATGCAATGGGACTAATTAGATCCTGGGGCCAAGTGGCGGTGCTCAGCCAACAAAGGCAAGGTGGGCATAGTTACCATAATGGGCAGCAGAGGCAAAGCAGCAATCAGAATAGTCTGGCTGATGTAGATCTGTGGTGTTGGTTAGTTAATCATGCTGTTCTGTAAGTCAAACAGATAGGAAACCTACTAAATTCTTACTTGATCTGTATAAGCAGAAAACCTCTAGATCGAGTGAACAAAAGCCTAATTCGAATCATTAAAAAAGGGAGTAACAGCCCCTCAACCAATTCCCAGACTTGAGCCAGTTTATAGACCCAGAACCCCTTGAATGAAGGGGTGGCTGATTCCCCTTGAGGAAGGGCCCTGCTACACTACCAACAATTTATACTATTAATCTTTCTCCCATCCTTCCCCCAAGAGGGCCTACGGCCTTTTACCAGAGTAACTGTGCATTGGGGAAAGGGAAATAATCAGACCTTTCAGGGAATACCAGACACTGGATCTGAACAGACATTCCAGTAGACCCAAAACATCACAGTTCGCCCTCCGGTTAGAATAGGGGCTTATGAGGGTTGTGATTAATAGAGTTTTAGCCCAGGTCTGACTCACTGTGAGTCCAGTGGGACATCCTGTGGATGTCCATTCCCAGTTCTAGAGTGCATAATCGGAATAGATGTACTTAGCAGCTGCCAGAATCCCCACACAGATTCCTTGACCTGTGGAGTGAGGACTATATGGTGTGAAAGGCCAAATGGAAACCATATGACCTGCCTCTACCTAGGAAAATAGTAAATCAAAAATCCTGAAGGGATTGCAGAGATTAGTGGTACTATCAAGGACTTGAAAGAGGCAGGGGTGTTCATTCCCACCACATCCACATTCAACTCTTCTACTTGGCCCATTAAAAAGACAGATGGGACTGGCCTTGTTCCACTGTGGGTCTGAACTGTACCCCATGCCCTACTATGGGGCTTCTGCAGCCTTTGGACTCCTGGGTCACTGTCTCCACCACCAGAAGGACTTTGGACTTTCCAGCCTCAGAAATTTGTGAGATCCTTGAGTCACTGTCACCACCACCAGATGGACTTTGGACTTCCCAGCATCAGAAACTACTTCCGGTCAAGATGGCAGAATAGACGGTCCCTAGCGTCATTCTCTCCCAGAAATCAACTGATTTACAACTATAAAAACATCAAGTGCATACGGAATGGGGAAACATCCAGCGGGGGAGGCAGAGGCTCCACAGAGACTGCATGCCCTGCGGGGATGCCGCCGCACGATCCAGCAGATAGGCTTCACCGCTGCCACCTGGCTCCATTCCCAGCTAGGCCCAGTGCACACGGAGTGGGGAGACGTCCAGCAGGGGAGGCGGAGGCTCGGTAGAAAACACACACCCTGTGGGGCCGCCACTCCAAGATCCAGCAGGTAGGCTTCACCGCAGGCACCCGGCTCCATTCCCAGTCCAGCCTAGTGCGCACGGAGCAGGGTGACGTCCAGCAGGGGAGGCGGGAACTCCACGGGGACCACACCACTGCCATGGGATCCAGCAGCCCAGCCCAGTGCACGTGGAGTGGGGAGATGTCCAGTGGGGGAGGTGGAAGCTCCATAGAGACCACACACCCTGTGGGGGGACCACCGCCGCACGATCCAGCAGCAGGTAGGCTTCACCGCCACCACCCGGCTCCATCCCAAGCCCGGACCAGCGCACACAGAGCAGGGAGACATCCAGCAGGGGAAGGGGAAGCTCTGCAGAGACCACATGCTCTGCGGTGCCTCTGCGCATCCCAGCAGCCTGGCCCAGTGCACGCAGAACAGGGAGATGTCCAGCAGGGGAGGTGGAAACTCAGCAGAGACCACACACCCTGCGGTACCACCCCCTGACCCAGCAGCCTGGCCGAGTCCAAGCTGACCAGAGAGGTGGATCCCTGGAGAGGCCCAAGACTCGACGCAACCACACACACAAGGCAGTAGTGTCCAACTGAGCAGTCACTGAGGTAGTCATACCAAATTAGCAACCCCAGCAACATCTTAGTCAGACAATAGTGTCAAAGCTGTGGAATGTGAAACCCCCTGCCACAATGAATAAACATCAAAGAAAGGATGCCAGAAATATGAAAAATCAAGAAAGTACACCACCAAAGGGTAATAATTCTCAAGCTCTAGATCCTATAGAACAAGAAGCCCTTGAAATGAATGACAAGGAATTCCGAGTGATAATTCTAAGGAAACTGAATGAGATACAAGAAAACTAAGCTAGACAACATGATGAAATGAGGAAAATTATACAGAATCTGAAAGAAGAAATGTATGGGCCGGCCTGGTGGTGCACTGGAGAGTGCGCTGCTTGGGAGTGTGGTGGCGCTCCCGCCGAGGGTTTGGATCCCATGTGGAGACCGGTTCCCGCTCACTGGCTGAGCGTGGTGCTGGTGCAACACCGAGGCTTGCGATCCTGTTTCCGGTCCCTGGTATGGGCGCGACACCGAGGGTTGCGATCCTGTTACTGGTCAGTAAAAAAGATAAAAAGGGGGGAAAAAAAAAAAGAGAGAGAGAAATGTACAAGGAAATCAATGCTCTGAAAAAGAATGTAGCAGAATTAGCCGAACTGAAGAATTCATTCAGCAAAATAAAAAACAGAACGGAGAGTTTAACCAGCAGGCTTTTGGAAGTTGAAGAGAGAACCTCTGAACTTGAAGATGGGCTGTTTGAAATAACACAAGCAAACAAAAAAAAAAAATAAATAAAAGAAAAAAAGAATTAAATGCATTGAAGAAAATCTGAAAGAGATATCAGACAACCTTAAGAGCTCAAATATCTGAGTCATGTTATTACAGAAGGGGAGAAAAAAGGAGATTGCATTGAAAACATATTCAACAAAATAGTGGCAGAAAACTTCCCAGTTATTGGAAAAGACACAGACCTTCAGATTCAGGAAGCTCAAAGATCCCCAAACATATTCAACCCAAAAAGGTCTTCTCCAAGACATGTTATAGTCAAATTGGCAAAACTCAAAGACGAAGAGAGAATCTTAAAAGCTGCAAGAGAGAAGCGTCAAATCACCTATAAGGGAGCCCCAATAAGACTAATATCAAACTTTTCATCACAAACCCTAAAAACTAGAAAGGAATGGGATGATATATTCAAAATACTAAAAGACAGAGATTGCCAGCCAAGAATACCCTACCCTGCAAGGCTATCCTTCCGAAATGAAGGGCAAATAGTAAATTTCTCTAACAAAAAAAATCTGCAGGAGTTCACTACCACACGACCACCCTTACAAGAAATTCTCAAGGGAGTACTGGGTTCGGTACCTGAAAAATAACTACCACTGCCATAAAAACTCAAGAACAATCAAAACCCAATACTAAAATAAAAATGCCAACAATGAAGAGAAAAAAAAAAGTTTATCTACAACCCCAGGAACCAACAATTTGGAATTATCCCATGTAGTTTCTCAGACCACAATGGATTAAAACTAGAAATCAATAACAAAAGAAATTCTGGAAACTATC
>NW_007727059.1:56218-85581 GCF_000696425.1 Galeopterus variegatus
GAAACAGACGCAAATCTCCCAAACTCATTCTATGAAGCAAACATCATCCTGATACCAAAACCAGGTAAAGATATAACCAAAAAAGAAAACTACAGGCTGATATCCTTGATGAATATAGATGCAAAAGCCCTCCCTAAAATACTAGCAAACAGAATACAGATTGACAGTGGATTATCATAAACTTATCCAAGTGGTGATTCCTATTACAGTTACTGTAGTAGACATGGTTTCATTGCTTGAACAAATTAACATGTCTCTGGGTACCTGGTATGCAGCTATTGATCTGGCAAATGCCTTTTTCTCCATCCCTGTCCATAAAGCCTACGAGAAGCAGTTTGCTCTCAGCTGGCAAGGCCAGCAATACACCTTCACTGTACTACCTCAGGGGTATATCAACTCTTCAGCTGTATGTTACAGTTTAGTCCACAGAGATATTGATTGCCTTTCCTTACATTACATTGGTCCACTGCATTGATAACATTATGCTGATTGGACCTAGTGAGCATGAAGTAGCAACTACTCTGGACTTATTGGTAAGACATTGCATGTCAGAGGGTGGGAAATAAATCTGACTAACATCCAGGGGCCTCCTAACTTGGTTACATTTCTAGGAGTTCAATGGCATGGGGCATGTCAAGATATACCGTCTAAGGTGAAGGATAAGTTGTTGCATCTGGCCCCTACTACAACCAAGAAAGAGGCACATGCCTAGTGGGACTATTTGGGTTTTCGAGGCAACTTACTCCTCATTTGGGTGTGTTACTCTGGCCCATACACTGAGTGACCCAACAGGCTGCTAGTTTTGAGTGAGGCTTGGATCAGGAGAAGTCTCTGCAACAGGTCCAGGCTGCTGTGCAAGCTGATCTGCCCCTGGGGCCATATGATCCGGCAGACCCAATGGTCTTTGAGGTGTCAGTGGCAGATAGGGATTCTGTTTGGAGCCTTTGACAAGCCACATAGGTGAATCACAGTGAGACCTGTAGGATTTTAGAGCAAAGCCCTGCCATCATCCACAGATAACTACTCTCCTTTTGAGAAATAGTTCTTGGCCTGCTACTGGGCCTTAGTAGAAACTGAATGCTTGACTATGATCCACCAAGTTACTGTGCAACCTGAGCTGTCCATTATGAACTGGGTGTTATCTGACCCAGTAAGCCATAAGGTTGAGTGTGCACGGCAGCATTCCATCATCAAATGGAAATGGTATATATGTGATCAGGTCCAAGCAGGTCCTGAAGGCACAAGTGAGTTACATGAAGAAGTGGCCCAAATGCCCATGGTTCCTGCTTCTGCTGCACTGCCTTCTCTCCCCCACCCTGCACCTATAGCCTCATGGAGAGTTCCCTAAGATCAGTTGACAGAGGAAGAGAATAGTAGGACTTTGTTTACAGATGGCTCTGCAAAATATACAGGCACCACCTGAAAGTGGACATCTGCGGCATTACAGCCTCTTTTGGGGACATCCCTGAAAGACGGTGGTGAAGAGAAATCTTCTCAATGGGGCAGTACACCTGGTTGTGCACTTTGCTTGGAAGAAGAAATGGCCAAATGTGCAATTATATACCAATTCATGAGCTGTAGCCAATGGTTTGGCCAGATGGCCAAGGACTCAGAAGGAACATGATTGGAAAATTGATGAGAAGGAAATTTGGGGAAGAGGTATGTGGATAGACTTCTCTGAGTTGGTAAAGGATGTAAAGATATTTATTTCCCATGTGAATGCCCATCAAGTGGTGACCTCAGCAGAGGAGGATTTTAATAATCAGGTGAATAGAATGGCCTATTCTGTGGCTACTAGTCAGCCTCTATCTCCAGCCACCCCTGTCATCACCCAGTGGGCTCATGAGCAAAGTGGCCATGGTTGCAGGGATGGAGGTTGTGCATGGGCTCAGCATCATGGACTACCACTCACCAAGGCCAACCTGACTATGGCAACCACTGAGTGCCCAATCTTCCAGCAGTAGAGACCAACACCAAGCCCCCAATATGGCACCATTCCCTGGGGTGATCAGTCAGCTACCTGTTGGCAGGTTGATTATATTGGAGCACTTCCATCATGGAAGGGGCTGAATCTTGTCCTTAAGGGAATAGACAGTTGCTCTGGACATGGATTTGCTTTTCCAGCATGAAATGTTTCTGCCAAAACTACCATCCGTGGACTCACGGAATGCCTTATACACCATCATGGCATTCCACACAGCATTGCTTCTGACCAAGGAACTCACTTCACAGCCAAGAACTGTGGCAATGGGCTCATGCTCATGGAATGTACTGGTCTTACCATGTTTCTCGTCATCCTGAAGCAGCCAGTATGATAGAATAGTGGAATGGCCTTTTGAAGTTGCAGTTTACAGTACCAGCTCAATGATAATACCCTGCAGGGCTGGGGAAGGTTCTCCATAAGACTGTATATGCTCTAAATCAGTGCCCAATATATTGTACTGTTTCTCCCATAGCCAGGATTCATAGGTCTGCCGGGGACCAGCCCCAGCACAGAGATTGTAAAGGTCCCCACTGGTAAGGGATCCCCCAAAAGGGAGGAAGGGCAGCGTCGGCGATGGAGCGGACAGCTAACACACAGACTCAAAGGATCTGCTGAATGCTGGGACAACAAACACACAGACTCAAGGGATCTGCTGAATGCTGACAATTTATTGAAGCAAGCATCAGACTTTTATACTTTTCTTTCTTATTTAATAATCAATGAACAATATCATAATATCTCTTTGTAAGTGACATATGTTCTAAGAAAAATAGCATTACAGTTTATTCCCAGAAAAGACAATTACAATGTCCTTTCCTTTGAGCAAGAACGTTACAACCCACTGGTCCCATATAATCATCACTTTTCATCACTTGCAATCATTACCAAAACTACATCCATGGTACAATAGACTTTCTATGACGTTATTAAAACTTGATTCACACCTACATCTAACTATTCTTTATTCCTAAATAAACACTCTAAAAATTAACTTGCTTACAACTTAACTTCTACTTCTATTGTAAAACAAAAGATTGTACATTAACTCCTTCCAAGCAGCCAGGCCAAACTCTCAGGCACCAGACAAGACGAATGCCTACATAGGTTCGTTGTCCCCTTCTGGGCCCCACTGCCATAAGCCATCTCCTGAAAATCCATAATCATAAGTATCATTAGTATGATTAAATATTTTAGTATAATTTTGAATCCTACTTGCAAGTCTCCCAGAGCGATAGTTATGAGGCAGCAAAGAATAAAATATAATAAAGCATAACAAGCACACAGAGCTCCAGAATATCAGGGTGGAACGCTGGCATCTTCTCCCACGATGAGGCCTTGCCATCATCCCTTCACAATGAGGCCCTGCAAACACTGTGTTTCATTAAACGATCTTTATCAGGCTTTAATCTTATGAGTGGGAGGCGCCCCCGCATAGGTCCAGGAATCAAGGGGTGGAAAATGGAAGTGGCACCACTCACCATTACTCCTAGTGACCCACTAGCAAAATTTTTGCTTCCTGTTTCCACAACTTATGTTCTGCTTGTCTAGAGGGCCTGCTTCCAGAGGGAGGTATGCTTCCATCAGGAGGCACGAAAATGATCCCATTGAGCTGGAAATTAATTAAGGCTACCACCTGGCCACTTTGGGCTCATCATGCTTCTGAGTCAACAGGCTAAGAAAGGAGTTACGGTGTTAACTGGAGTGATTGACCCAGACAGACTATTAAGGGGAAGTTGGACTACTACTTCACAATGGAGGTAAGGAAGATTATGTCTGGAATACAGGAGATGTATTCCATGCCTTGTGATTAAGGTCACTAGAAAACTGTAACAATCAAAACCAGGCAAGACTACGAATGGCCCAGACTCTTCAGGGATGAAGGTTTGGGTCAGTGTGCCATGTAAAGAACCACAACCAGCTGAGATGCTCGTTGAAGGCAAAGGGAATACAGAATAGGTAGTAGAAGAAGGTAGTTTTAAGTACCAGCTTTGATCACATAACCAGTTACAAAAATGAGGGTTGTACTTGTCCTTATTGTGTTAAGAATGTCTCTATGTATATATACTGTACATATATTAAGCAATTGTCTTTGTTTTTATTCCTCTTATTCTTTATCATGTACCGTGGGACTTATTGATTTTATATCAGCATTTAAATAATTGTTAACTTTACATCATAGTGTTTGTGTTTAAGTCATGGGATATCAGGAGAAGGTTAAATATCATCTAAGGACTTTACCTCCTCTTCTGGGAAAAGTATTAACGTGTTTTTGGTTGTACACAGGATAGTGGCATCATGTTAGATGAAATTATGACATTATTTTCCCATTTGAAGATAAGGTATAATTTAAGGAGATAAGTATAGACACCAAGTTGACAAGGGGTGGACTCGTGAAGGTTAATTCTAGGTGTCAATTTAATTAAATAAAGGAATGCTGAGAAACCTGGTAAAGCGATCTTTTTAGGTGTGTCCCTGAAGGTGTTTCCAGAAGAGATTAGAATGAGAGACTGAGTGGACTGGATGAGAAAGATTCACTTTCAATATGGGCAGGAACCATCCAATCCACTGAGGGCCCCAAGAGAATGACAACAACAACAACAAAATGGAGAAAAAATCCTTGCTGGAGCTAGGATTCACTCTTCTCTCCTGTCTGCAGATACCAGAGCTTGAGCCTCTTTAGTTTCGGGGTTCCAGGACTTATACGCAGGACACCATTGGCTTCTCTGGTTTTGAGGCCTTTAGACTTGGACTGAGCCATGTAACCAGTGTCTCCTCTCCCAGGGTGATGGAGACACAAAGGATTACTCAAAGCCCATTTCTCCAGAGCAGTGAGAGGCCCAGAGTGGGTTAATTCCAGGCAAATCCCTCAAGAGAGAAGAATTCCCAGGGAAATAATCCCAAGCGAGGTTTTCTCTCTGTTTTTATTCTCCAGGCAAGAAAGTTACAGAAAAGGAACATAGGTGGTTACAAAAAGAACAATGAGATATTTGTCACGGCAACAATCATTAGGTTTAGCTGTGCCAAGGACAACTGCCTTTATAGGAAGCATTTTTGCTGTGTTACAATTTTTTTTTTTTTTTTTTATCTACCACAGAGACTTTAGTCCTGGGAAAGTTTTCTGCTTTTCTCAAGCTTAGCATTTCTGTGTGCAATTCTAAACAGTTAGGTGATTCCTTAAACTAAAGGGCTTAGGCCTTGCTAAAACTACATTTGCTTTATTAATGTTGGTATCCTCCACAACCAGCATCCAGTTTACATACAGCTTGTTGTGGGACTTCTTTTCACAACTGCATGAGCTAATTCCTCTAATAAATCTCCTCTCACATATTTATAACATGTCCTGTTGATTTTGTCTCTCTGGGGGACCCTGACTAATACAGACATACATAGATTAAATGGAAACCAAAACCAAGCAGGAGTTGCTATACTTGTATAAATTCAGATTGGCTTTAAACCAAGAACTATAAAAAGAGACAAAAAAGGACATCATGTAATGATAAAGGAATCAATGTATCAAGAAGATAAAACCATCTTAAATATATATGCACCCAACATTGGAGCACCCAGATATATAAAGCAAATGTTATTGGATCTGAAGGGAGAAATAGACCCCATACAATAATAGTTGGGGACTTCAACACCCCTCTCTCAGCACTGGCCAGATCATCTAGACCAAAACATTAGCACAGAAATATTGGATTTAAACAGCACTTTAGACTAAATGGACTTGAGAGACATTTACAGAACATTTCATTGAATAGCTGCAGAATACTCATTCTTCTCATCTGAACATGGATCATTCTCCAGGATAAGCTACATATTAAGGCACAAATGAAGTCTCAACAAATTTTAAAAGATTGAATTCACATCAAGTATTTTTCAGACCACAAAGCAATAAAACTAGACATCAATAACAAGCAAAACTTTGGAAACCATACAAACATGAATATTAAACAACATGCTCCTGGACAACCAATGAGTCAAAGAAGAAATAAAGCAGGAAATTAAAAAATTCTTTGGAAGAAATGAAAATACAATCAGAACATACCAAAACCCATAAGATACTGCAAAAGCAGTACTGAGGAAAGATTATTTCCATAAGGGCTTACATCAAAAAAGTTGAAAGATCCCAAATAAACAACCTAACATTACACCTCAAGGAACTGGAAAAGTATGAACAATACAAACTTTGTTTTATATTGAGAGTGAAGGACTATTTATACATATTGCACTCTCTATTAAAGATAGAAGTCTTGGGCCGGCCCGGTGGCGCACTGGATAGTGCGCCGCTTGGGAAGCGTGGCGGCGCTCCCGCCTGAGGGTTCGGATCCCACATACAGACCGGTTCCCGCTCACTGGCTGAGCGAGGCGCGGGAGCAGCACCGAGGGTTGCGATCCCGTTGCCGGTCCCCGGTCCGGTACGGGGGCAACACTGAGGGTTGCGATCCGTTGCTGGACACGGAAAAAGACAAAAAAAAAAAACAATAAATAAAGATAGAAGTCTTGACTCAAAGGCTTCTATTCAGTACTCAAGTTACAATTGAAATGTTTCCTTCTCTGTGAAGCATGTCCTTAACCTGTTGGCAAATACAGAATTCTCACTTCTCTGCTCAGATAGCATGTGCATCTCTTTCTGTTGGAACAGCTTTGTTTTCTTTTTCAGTCTGTCTTCTCTGATAGACTCTGAGGGCAAGAATACTGCTCAACAAAAGCATCTAGATTCCTGCCTAGATATATTGACCAACACTCTTGGTGAAATGTTCACTGAACTTGTCCTTTGGGAAAAACATTAAACCCCAGTGTGTGGGGGGAAACATTAACTTGAATAATTATCTGTAGATTCTTTTGGATTATCTATATACATATTTGCACTGTCTGCAAATAATGACAGTTTTTTTCCCTATATTTATGCTGCTTTTTGTCTGTTTTCTTGCTTTATTGCACTGGTTAGGATGTCCAGTTAAGTGCTGAATAGAAGTGGTGATATAGTAGGCATTTTTTGTTTTGTCCTTGATCTCGTGGGTCAGAGCTTGCAACAGTCCACCGTTGAGTTTAGTATTTGCTATAGGATTTTTATAGATATTCCTTATCAAATTTCACAATATTTTTCTTTTCGTGACTGGCTTATTTCACTTAGAATAATGTCCTCAAGGTTCATCCATGGAATAGCGTGTCAGAATTTCCTTCCTATTTAAGGCTGGATGATATTTTATTGTACAAATATATCAAATTTTGCTTATCCATTTATCTGTTGATGGACAGTTGAGTTGCTATTGTGAACATGTATGTACAAATATCTCTTCAAGACCCTGCTTTTAATTGTTTGGGATATATACCCTGAGGTGGAATTGCTTTATGAAATAGTAAGTCTGTTTTTAATTTTTTGAGGAATGCTCATGTTGTTTTCCACAGTAGCTGTACCATTTTATCTTCTCACCAACAGTACACAAATGTTCCAATTACTCCATAGCCTTCCCAACAATTATTTTCTGTTTTTTGATAGTAGCCATCTTAATGGGCATGAGGTAGTATCTCATTCCAGTTTTGAAATACATTTCCCTAATGATTTCCCTATATTTTAGTGGTGTTGGGCATCTCCTGATGTGCTTATTAACCATCTGGTACATCTTCTTTGGAGATATATCTCTTCAAGCCATTTATCATTTTTGAATTGGCTTGTTTGTTTTTTGTTGTTGAGTTTTAGGAGTTCTCTATATATTCTGAATATTAATCCCTTATCAGATATGTGATTTGCAAATATTTTCTCCCATTCTGTGGATTGCCTTTTCATTATATTGATAGTTCTTTGATGCACAACCTTTAAAATTTTTCATGAAGTTCACTTTGTCTATTTTTTTTTGTTGCCTTTGTCTTTGGTGTCATATCCAAAAATCATTTCCAAATCCAAAAAAAAAAAGCATAAAAGCATAAAAAAAGTCATAAAGCATTTGTCCTATGTTTTCTTCTAAAAATTTTATTGTTTTAGGTTTTACAGTTGGGCCTTTGATCCATTTTGAATTAAGTTTTTTTTTTTTTTTTCCTTTTTGTCTTTTTTCATGACTGGCAATGGGATCGCAACCCTCTGTGTCACGCCCACACCGCGCTCAACCAGTGAGTGGACCGGTCTCTATATGGGATCCGAACCCTCGGTGGGAGCACCACCGCACTCCCAAGCGCCACATTCTACCAAGTGCGCCACTGGGCCGGCCCTTGAATTAAGTTTTTTATATGGTGTTAGGTAAAGGTCCAACTTCATTCTTTTGCATGTGGATATTATTTTCCCAGCACCATTTGTTCAAAAGACTTTTCTTTCCCTATTGAATGTTCTTAGTAATCTTGTCAAAAACCATTTGACCATATATTTGAGGGTTTATTTTGGGACTCTCTACTCTATTCCATTGGTCAATATGTCTGTCTTTATGCCAGTACCATACTGTTTTGATTACTGTTGCTTTATAGTAAGTTTTGACATCAGGAAGTTGTTAGTCATTCAGTTTTGCTCTTCTTTTTCAAGATTGTTTTGGCTATTTGGGATCCCTTGAAATTCCATATAAATTTTAAGGTGGATTTTTCTATATTTGCAAAAAAGAAAAAAGAAAAAAAAATGTCATTTGGATTTTGATAGGGATTGCATTGAATCCATAGATTGCTTTGGGTAGTATTGATATCTTAACAGTAGTCTTCTAATCCATGAACATGCAATGTGTTTCCATTTATTTCTTTTCTTTAATTTTTTTTAGCAGTGTTTTGTAGTATTCATTGTACAAGTCTTTCACCTCCTTGGTTATGTTTATTGCCTAAGTTTTTTTTTTTTTTGATGCTGTTGTAAATGGAATTATGTTCCTAATATTATTTTTAGATTGTTCATTGTTAGTGTATAGAAATACAACTGAATTTTGTGTGTTGACTGTATATTGACTGCTGTATTGCTTAATTCCCTAGAAGCTGGGTATTTTCTATTATCTTTTTCTTATTTATAGTTTCATTTCACTGTGATAGAGGATATTCAGTCAATAATTTCGACTCTTGAAATTTGTTGTGGCTCTTGATACATAATACAAATGCATTTAAAAAGAACATGTATTTTGTTACTGTTAGGGGTAATGTCCTCTATAGGTCAGCTCAGGTTTCTTGTTTTGTTCAAATCTTATCTGTATTGGTTTTTGTTTGTTTATTCTTTAACCTGTTGAGAGCGGTGTATTAAAGATTTTTACTGTAGTTATGGATTTCTATATTTCTTCCTCTAGATTTATTAATTTTTGCTTCATATATTTTGAAGCTATATTATTAGATACATACAGATTTTAAATTGGGATATATCCCTGGTGAATTAGCCGCTTTATCATTAAGAAATGTCCTCTATTGAATGGAAATCATCATGTCATAGGGATATCTGCACTCCCATGTTTATCGCAGCTCTATTCACAATAGCCAAGCATTGGAACCAAACTAAATGTCCATCACTGGAAGACTGAATGAAGAAAATATGGTACATTTACACAATGGAATACCACTCTGCCATAAAAAAGAGATGAAATACTGCCATTTGCAGCAACTTAGATAAACTTAGGGAAAATTGTGTTAAATGGAATAAGCCAGGCACAGAAAGAGAAATACCACATGTCCTCACTCATAAGTGGGAGCTAAAAAATAAACAAATAAATGAAAGAAATAATCACAATGATAAGTTGAACTTTCAAGAGGAGGGAACAGAGAATTGAGGTTACAAGAGGTAGGAAGGGGGGATAAGTGAGGAACTGGTAAAGGGCCACAAAAAATAACTATGTTATATAATGTTGAATACACTAGTTATTCTTATTTGAGCATCACACATTGCACACAAATTTTGATATTCAACTCTGTACCACATAGGTATGTACAATCAACTATATTTCAATAAAAAATAAAAGGAATATAAAAGATGTCCTTTATTACTTCTAGTAATGTCTCTTGCCTTAGAGTTTGCTTTGTCTGTTTTCTTTGGATTCACTGTATATTTCTTTTCACTTTACTTATCTTTGAGGCATTTGATTTGTTGACAGTTCTTTTCTTAATGAAACACGCTTTTCCTTCTCTTTCTATGATGCCATCCTCCTCCATTCCTTCTGTCTCTCTGGCTACACTCCTTCGGCTACTCTTCCTCTTCTGGCCACATTGAAGCGTTTGTTCCTCTGCCAGCCTTCTCACTTCTCACTCCTTTCTCTTTACTCCAGATGGCATGGTCCACACCTGTGCCATAATAAGAAATACATATTTAGTCTCTGTCCCTGGTTCCTGGCTCTGTGCTTCTAAGACTTTTGTAACTTTGTGAGTGATAGGAGTATCTTTTGTTATAAAATTTAGTCTTCGTCCCTGACAAAACATTTTAGTTCCTGACTAGTGCTTCTAAGACTTTGGAATCTCCAGAGTGATGAGCATCTTTTTATATGTTAGTAAGATGACTGGTACCTGAAAACCCCAGATAGCTTCAGGATGGGGTTGATTGCCAGAGGAACCAACCATGTGATTAGAGGATTGGAACTTTCATCCCACTCCCCAACCTGATCTCCAGGAAGGGGAGAGGGGCAGGAGACTGAGTCATTTACCAGTGGCCACCGATGGAGTCAGTCATAGCCTATGTAATGGGACTTCCATAAAACCCTCAACCGATGGGCTTCAGAGAGTTTCTGGGTTGGTGAATGTATTCACGTGCCAGGAGAGTGATAAACCCCCAACTCCTCTGGGAGAGAAGCTCCTGTGCTGGGGCCCTTCCACACCTTGCCTTGTATACCTCTTCATCTGGCTGATCATCTGTATCCTTTATAATAGTGCTTGTAATAAAACAGTAATAGTAAATAAAGTCTTTTCCTAAGTTCTGTGAGCCATTATAGAAAATTACCAGTGGTCCTTCACCTGGGGTCTGAGCTAACTCTAGTTAGTTAGCGTCAGAATTGGATTAAATTGTAGGACACTCAGTGTTCTCAGAGATTTGGAGAATTGCTTGGTGTGGGGAAAACCCCCTACATGCTTGGTGTCAGAAGTTTAGTGAATAGAGAAACACTTTTTGTTTTAACACTCATGGCTCTAACTGACCCTTATATGTTGCCAAATGTCATTATTTATTATAGAACTCTGTATTATGTCATAGACCTACCTATCTGACAGTTGAGCTTATTCACTTGAATGTTCTTTATGCACCATAAACAGCATTTTCAATCCTAAGCATATCTTCTCCTGTGCCTGAAACTTATGCTTTGTTTCCTGAAAGAAGTGAGTGGTACTACCAGTTAATCAATTGCCTAACCCAGAAATTGAGACAGTACTTTATACTTCTCTTTGTTCTGCATTTCACCACTTACATCTTTTTTTTTTTTTCCTTTTTTTGTCTTTTTTTACTGACCGGCAACGGGATCGCAACCCTTGGTGTCGCGCCCGCACTGCGCTCAGCCAGCGAGCGGGAACCAGTCTCCACATGGGATCCGAACCCTCGGCGGGAGCGCCGCCGCACTCCCAAGCGGCGCACTCTCCAGTGCGCCACCGGGCCGGCCCTCACCACTTATATCTGATCAGCATCTGCCTCTCATGAGTTCTGGCTTCTTAGTGTCTCACCAAATGACCTCCTGCTGTCTAGGCTACTTACTGTATTAGTTCAAGCTTGCATTCTTTTTCAGCTGCAGTGTGACAGTAGCCTCCTATCTTTTCTTTCTGTCTCGCTCAGCCAGTGAGCGGGAACCGGTCTCCACATGGGATCCGAACCCTCGGCGGGAGCGCCGCCGCACTCCCAAGCGGCGCACTCTCCAGTGCGCCACCGGGCCGGCCCTCACCACTTATATCTGATCAGCATCTGCCTCTCATGAGTTCTGGCTTCTTAGTGTCTCACCAAATGACCTCCTGCTGTCTAGGCTACTTACTGTATTAGTTCAAGCTTGCATTCTTTTTCAGCTGCAGTGTGACAGTAGCCTCCTATCTTTTCTTTCTGTCTCCTGCGTGTTCTCTATCACTGCTATCAAAGTGATTTTTCTAATTCTAGAATTTGTGCCATCACTCACTTGCTTTAAATCCAGTGGCTGCCTGGGATTTTGAGGGTGTGGTGCATATTCCCTAGCTCGCTGTAAAAGGCTGTGCATGTGTGGTTTCTGCCAACTTCTCAGACCTTGTTTCTTTCCACTTGCTCATGAGCATCCTTTTCTTCAGTTGTGAATGAATCCATTTCTGATCTTCCACATCTTTGGATGTTCTTACTGGAATGTACTTCCTTCCCCTTTTTGTCAAATCAGTTCATACTAGTTCTTCAAACTGAGTTCACCTGTCTCTGGAATACCATTCCTGAGTCTGGTTTAGTCTTCACCTCTGCATTGGATTTCTTTACAATAGTTTTGTGCAGACTTGATTTGCTGGTCTGCTTTCCGCATAAGGGCATGAACCATGTCTTGTAGCCCCTGTACCAACACAATGTCTGATACATAGTAGACATTCAGTAAATGTTTGCTGAGAGCCTGGAACCCAAGAAGCTGCATTAGCTGTGTCTCCAGGTTACTTTGCTAGGGTGGGCTGGGGTTCAAGTCCTTCCCACTTCAAGCAGAGGGGCTCTTTAATATATTGGGTTTTCAAAAAAACATTCTGCTTGAAGAAGAGGATCTTCTACTTTAAATTATTTATTATTTATTATTTATTTTTAAATTATTTATTGGTCTAGGCCAATGAACCCATCCTTCAGTAAGAAATATATTTTACATTGTTTATTGAAACAAGTTTCATGACTAATCCTTTCCCTGATTATGTGCAATGCCTCCTGATATATCTGATATGTTCTCTATTCTGTTCTTTTAAGCAACAAGTAAAAGTTGTATATTTATTATGTACAACATGGTGTTTGATATATGTATACACTGTGGAATGGCTACATCAAGCTTTGTGTGTGTGTGTGTGTGTGTGTGTGTGTGCAACCGCAGTAGTGCATTTATTTATTGCTCTTATTGCATTTCTTTTATTGCATTTATTGCATACTTGCTATGTTCCAGGCCCTGAACTAAGCACTTTGCGCGTGTTATTACGCATGGAACACCTCTACAATTCTCTTGAGGCAACAGCAGGAGGCTGGTCTTCCCTAACAGTGCACTCTGTCATGGGAGACACACTGACTTTTACAGTCCAGTCAAATCTCTCCGCCACTTAAAGTCCTTCCGTACGTAGCTGACCACTGGGACGAGAATCCAAACTTTTCACCACAGCTTGTAGGTCTTGTATCATCCTTTCCTGTCTCTCCATCTCATAACACTCCTCTCTTTCTCATTTTGACCCACCCGCATCAGCCTTCTCTTTGTTCTTGAACATGAAGCTTGTTCCTATCTCAGGGCTTCTGCACGTGCTGTTCCATCTGCCTGTAGCAATCTTTCCTTCCATCCCCCCAGGCCAACTCCTACGTGCCATTCATTGTCAGCTCAAATGCTGCTTTCTCAGAGAGGTGTTCCTTGACCCTGCTATCTGAGGGAGCCCCCAATAAATCACTTTCTAGCCCATAACTATATTTCATTCTTTTTGTAGGCCTGTCAACCCAAATGATGTTGTTTGTCTTTCTGCATGCCATCTGTCTTCCCCACTAGCATGGATGTCTCATTTCTCTATGCCTAGCTCCTGGAACATTGCCTGGTGGATGGTGGGTATGCTGAATAAACAAAGAGGACTCAAATGATATAGGAGGCCACACATTTGCCCCAGGCCCCACAAACAAAGACCACCCGAGGGGGAAGAGCCGAGTGTTCAAAAGAGATGCTGGAGAGAATAAAAACCAGTGCCTGGGGGAAGTATTCCAACTGGCTGAACCTTTGCCTAGCTTCTGTGCCCAGATTTTTGGTTTTGTTTTTTTGGTGTCTTTGGCTTCTGAAGCCAGGTTGACCCTTGGACTTGAACACTCAGATTTTGTTTCTGCCTCTGTATAGCTGGGTAGCTGACCCCTTCCACACCTCCAGTTCTAGCTGGGACACACAAGACGTTCTGATTTTTGCTCCACTGGCATGTGATCCTCTTAATCTTTCAATGTGCAAATATTTTTTTCTAATTGTAAAAATAATATCATACCCTGCTCTCAAGGAAGTGTGTGTAACTCCATATCCTATAAGTGTGGGCTGTGCATAGTGACTTCCTTCCAAAGGGTACCATATGGGAAGGGAGGGGAGTGGAGTAACTTTACAGTGGGGAAACAACAGGTAGTACCTCAACCAGGTGGCCAAGGTTAGCATCAACAGGGCCGACTCATCGTTAGAGTCGTGCCCTTGATATAAAGTGGTAAAATGATGATTTACTTCTCTGATCTTCCTCCCCAAACTCATAACCCCAGTCTAATTGTCTCAGTCTGTTTGGGCAGCTGTAACAAAATACCTTAGACTAGGTAATTTATAAACCACAGAAACTTATTGTTCACAGTTCTGGAAGCTGGGAAGTCCAAGGCCAAGGTGGCAGCAGATTCAGTGAGGGCTGAGGAGCACTGGCATTGTGGTTCATAGATGACACCTTCTGTGTGTCCTCACATGATGAAAGGGGTGAACATATTTCCTTCAGCTTCTTTTATAAGGTCACTAATCCCATTCGTGAGGATGGAACCCCCAAAAGGCCCCACCACTCAATACCATCACACTGGGGATTAAGTTTCAACGTATGAATTTTGGGGGTACACAAACATTCATAGCACTAATCATCAGAAAAACATTAGAAAAATCCCAGTTGAGAGACATTCTACAAAATACCTGACCCATATCCCTCAAAACTGTCAAGGTCATCATCAAAAACTGTCATAGCCAAGCGGAGTCCAAGGAGACATGATGACTAAGTGTCACATGGTATTCTGGGTGGAATCCCGGCATGGAAAAATATGCTAGGTAAAAAACAAGGAAATCCGAGCAAAATATAGATTTTAGTTAATTAAAAAAAAAAAATCCCTAAGGATTTCCAGTCCTGATGCTTTTGACTTTGT
Source organism: Galeopterus variegatus (assembly GCF_000696425.1). Taxonomy (NCBI): domain Eukaryota; kingdom Metazoa; phylum Chordata; class Mammalia; order Dermoptera; family Cynocephalidae; genus Galeopterus; species Galeopterus variegatus. The sequence goes on from NW_007727059.1 coordinate 71,152, forward strand.
GGTTGAGCTCCCTGTTTAAGGACTTGTCGTGCTTCTTGTTTGGACTTTCAATCCAGAATCTGTTTCCACGTTTGCTTCCCTCCTTCTTCTGCCATGATCTGACTCTCCCTCCAGCTTCCAATCCGGCAGCAGTTTCAGAGGCTGGGAAGTCCAAAGTCCAGGGAACACATCTGGTGAGGGTCTTCCTTGGTGGTAGCTTTACAGCAATGCTGAGATCTCACATGGCAGAAAATGGCAGAACAGAGAGCTAAATCAAGCTATTTACCAATGCATTTCCTCATATATTTGAGAATACTTACAATCTGTAGTCTCTTGGCAATTTTCAAGTATACAATGTATTGTTATTAACTATAATCACCATGATGTACAATAGGTCTCTTGAACTTATTTGTTCTAACGGAAATTTCATTTCCTTTGACCAACATCTCCCCAGTCCCCCACTCTCCACCTGCTGTATTTTTTAATAGAGTCATAACCCATTAAATTGATTTTAATAACTCAATTTGAAAAATGCTAGTCTTGGCAGTTCAAATTCTTGACAATTTCTACCTGTATGATCTCAGATCGTCCATTTTCCAACAGGCAAAATAAAGATAATCCTATCTTTCAGGGTTGTTGTGACTATTAAATGTGATAATGCTTCTAAAGGAATTAACACAGTGCCTGGTATATAGTAAATGTTCTGTGCTTTGGGAAACAAATCTATAATTGTCTGTACAAGCTGGGACACAAAAAATTAAATGTATTCTACAAGTTCTATAGAATTTTTCTCACCATAGAGCATTTAAGACAAAAAAATATGGAAACAATTTTACCTGTTATAAAGTGAAATTGTTTTAGTAAATTGAAAGATGAGAATGTGGAAAGCAATCCAATTTTTATTTAAAATACCATAAATAATTAGAAGCGACAATAGCCTAATGAGAAATTGGATAAAAAAATTCACGTAGAGCTGAAACTTCAAAAACTTAAAGCCTGTGTCGGAGGAAATTAAGTGCTTAACCTTGCACAGCACTAGGAACACTTTTTTTTTTTTTCCTTTTTGTTTTTTTTACTGACCGGTAACGGGATCGCAACCCTCGGTGTCGCGCCCGTACCGGGGACCGGCAATGGGATTGCAACTCCCGGTGTTGAGCCCGCACCACGCTCAGCCAGTGAGCGGGAACCGGTCTCCACATGGGATCCGAACCCTCGGCGGGAGCGCCGCCGCACTCCCAAGCAAGAATGTGCCACCGGGCCGGCCCCTAGGAACACTTTTTAAAAATCTTTGAAAAATCACTTTTATGAAAAACAACATGTATATATATACTAAAACGAAATCAGCTAATCTTTTTTTTTGCTTTACCTCATAGGTGTGTGGAAGTGGTGAAAGCTTCTCAATATGTAGAGCTAGCCAATGATCTGGAAATAAACAAAGCAATTACATACTTGAGACAAAAGGACTTTAACCAAGTAAGTTTTTAAAAAAATTTTAGATGGAATTTTATATGTGAATTGGTCAAAACAATAAAAACAGGGAAGCTCCTTTCTAGAATAATATTACCTGTGATTATTCTGAAGTTGAGTAACATTTTTATTTCTATTTTAACATAATTTTCATTAATATAGTTTTTTTGTTGCTGTTTTTTTTTCCTTTTTTTGTCTTTTTTCGTGTCCGGCAATGGATCGCAACCCTCAGTGTCGCGCCCGTACCGGACCGGGACCGGCAACGGGATCGCAAACCTCGGTGCTGCGCCCGCACCTCGCTCAGCCAGTGAGCGGGAACCGGTCTGTATGTGGGATCCGAACCCTCGGCGGGAGCGCCACCATGCTCCCAAGCGGCACACTGTAGCAGTGCGCCACCGGGCCGGCCCCATTAATATAGTTTTAAACTTTTATTAATTTTTACTTGTTTGTTCTGTTTCTTAAAATGTAAAACCTTTCTTTGTAAAGCATGGTTGCTAAGTTACCAACCGATACTCTAGCCCAGAGATTAACTTTTCCCTAGAGGTTTTCAAAGTGTTCCTAAAGCACTAAGGTTTTCAGAGTCAGAGATCGTGCCTAGGGAGCAGGGAAGGCCAGGAGCCCCAACAGCAGCAGCGTGATGCTCTTCCATCACTGCCCTCACCAGAGCAGCTTTCCTGTTGTCTGTTTTATATGCTTGGTTTACTCACTGACACTGCATTGGAAACCAAAGGGTCCTGCTGCTTGACACGGTTTGGAACTGTGCGGATCTGTCTGTCACTGGCACTGCTGCTGCCTTTGGTGGAAGGGAGCGGGCCCTTCCCCTGCAGCAGTCTCTCAGATGGGACAGAGCTAAGACAAGACCACAAGGCTTAGATGGCTTTAAGAAAAAGGGGATAATGAAGAAAGTAAACAGAGTGAAACTTTTTATCTTAGTTTGTAAAACCAATTCGTGTCTGTGTGCCAGGAACTAGAAAGCTCAGTTGCTCCAGCTTCCACCCATAGAGGAAGGGCTAGGGAAAGCTACCTCATCCTTCCCACAGCCTGTCCCAAGCCTGTGCTTTCAGTTTTTCGTCCTATTTAAGGACCTTTCTCTTGTATGGGAGACAACAAAAAGGACTAACCCCTTTCCAGAAGAGGAGGGAGAACATCTTCTACGCGGAGAATGTGAGAGTAGAATAAAGCAGCCCCCAGCACTCGCGTGATAATTAGATGGTTAGTACAACGCCGTGCCATGGGGTGGTTCTGTTGCGGATGTTAATTTACTACACTTAATGTTTTAGCATTTACAAAGCACTAAAAAGATTTCAAAGTATCCTTACGTCTGTTCTGTCATTTCATCATCGCACCCATGGTCATTAAAAATGCCACTGATAACTCTCTAAGGCTGTTGTGATGATCTTTCAGTGGAAGTGAAGTAAGACAAATTGGTCTTTATTATCTTGCTGAAGTGAGCTAAGAACCAAAAAAAAAAAAAAAAAATCTTGTTTGTGAGATGAACTGTCATAGATGACAAAATGGAGTAAACCATGTTTGCCAGTTTTTCTTGACATTTTATTTTTAAAGGGTCTTTTTAGAAAGAGTTAACAATGCATTGCCATAGTTCATGTGTTAAAACTGCATCCATTAAAGAATAAACACTCTAATTGTTTCATATTAAAATTCATGTAACCCAGATCTGCTGTCTGTTGCTTTCTTAGGTAATGTCATTCAACATATCTTTTGTTCCATTTGCATTTTCAAGTTTTTAATATCAGTTAGTTTACCGATAATTTTAAAATGCCATTTCTGCTTTCTTTTCAACACTGCTGCTTTCACTTTGTATTTCTTTTGTTTGCATATTGTAAGTATGACGAGGTGGGTATAATACAACCTTAGTTTGAAAGGAACACTATTAGATTGAAAAGAATTGGGTTGACATATTTCATAATGATCATTTAAGTAAGACTATTTACAATTCAAAGTAAAAAGAAAAATTTATGCCTTCTTCTATAAGGATATAACTCTAGAGTTAGCTCTAAATACTTTTTTTTAAGAAAAGATACTGAAATTGTAGAGTATTTAGGTCTTTGTGATAGTGGTGGTGTTTGTAGCCATTTTTGTAGTAGAGAAAAAACTCTGCCAAAAAGCCAAAGGTGAATAGAATGAAGTAGTTGTTCTGGAGGCCGGTGATGGTGCAGGGACAGACTCAGTGGGGTGTCACGGCCAGGAGCTAGGTGGCACCAGCCGGCAGGGAAGACCAGGACGGAAGTAGATCTAGTTTCCTAACTGCTTTTCGGGGGAAAAAACAATGTTTATTTTCATTATTTGTTTTGCCCTTTACAATTAAATTTAATTTTGACCTTAAATACACCTTAATCATTTTTATTTCTAAATAAATTATAATATTTTTTAAATATTAAAAGTCATAAATTATAACTTTTAAAAACAGAAATGTTGGCTGTATACTCATGCACATGTAAAGAACAACTATGAAAATAACCTATTTTGAAAACAAAAATCTGAGCCAGAAAATACCTGAGAGTGTTCCTTTTATTAGAATAATTTTATAGCCTTTGTAGAATTGTTCATAGTTTAGAAACTTAAAATACGATATATGTTTACCATCAAATGTTTTTAAGTGGATGTTTTAAGTTCTAAATAGCTTTGTTAATTCTCTTATGTAATAGCTTTGGATTACCTTGCTTTTTATGTATTATTTGGATTTGTAGTAACCATTTTGGGAGAAAATAGATTTGGTGTTAAATGTAGCCTTAAAGTATTGTTATTAATGAGCTACAAAGTAGTAAATTTCAAAATTTTAAAATTCAACACATTTCCTTGAATATAATTTGAATGGCTACTTCTAAAAGCAGGAATAAACCACTCTAGCATTTCTTTTTAAAAGTATTATTGTTGCTTGTTTTCTTTTTGTATTCTGTTTTATGTATGTTGTATATGTTACAGAACAGCTTTTTTTCCCTCTACACTTTACCGCAGAGAGTTTAATGGATATGTATGAATTATAACTATTCAAGTGCCTTATGTTTTGAAGCAACACATACATTTATTGTGACATAATCTAAAAGTAAAGATTAAAACATCTCAATTCTTATTCAAAGTGAAACGCAGCTTATAAAACTTAGAGATTCAAAACAGCACTGGCTTTTATGTTAATAGCTGTGGAGGTTTTGTAAAGAATTGATGATGGGATGGGGAGAGAGGAAAAAGAAGATTCAATGAGATCATTTCTATAGGATGAGTGATATTAGCCACAATAATTTTCGAGGTAAGTTTTACAAATTCCTTGATAGTTTTATAAAATCCTTCCAAGAAAGTAAGAAAAAGAATCTTAAAAGTGGGGATATGATGTTTGGGCTTTTCTTTTCCAGTGTTTACTTTGTGGAATTATAAATTACTAGCCTAGAAACTTTCAGTGCTTTTCTTTAAAGTCATCAAAAGCCCTTTAAAAGAATATGAATTTACTCATTGTAACTAAGGTATATAGAATCTAGTATTTAAAAGTCCTTCTGACCATCAAAAAAATTGAATCAACATGCTTACTGGTAATTCATTCGAGGTGCCTTATTTGAGGTCAGACATTGAATATCACACATCTCAGAATTCGGCAGGTATTTGCAATGGCTGTAGCTGACAACCATCGTAAAAGTTAAGGCAAAGTTTTTGCTTGGACACAACAACTCCACAGGAGCAGGAGTCACCAAGAGGTTGAGTATTTTTTATTCAGTAAGCGTATTTTAAAAGAAGGGAGGAAGGAGAACCCATTGCCTTTCTCTACCTTTTTTTCCTTCCTGATATTCTGCAATAATTTCTAAGTTGAGTTCCATGACCATGCAAAGTGTCTGACCATTTTACATATCTTATTTGGTTAGGATTATCTCAGACCTGCTAGGTGGTTTAAAAATGTACTTTAATTTCCCATGACTTGAAAATGTAATCAGATCATTTTTTGTAGTAATACTCCTAGAATTATTTTCTGTTATTGGTTTTGGAGAATTGTCTTTCTTCCCCTTCTGGAACTCTGGTTACATTTATTTTAGAATCGTTCACTGTGTTCCCCATATGTCTCTTATATTTTTTTCTAAGAACCTTTTTTTAGCCTTTTCTTTGTGCCTTATTTAGTCTGAATGTTTTCTGAGATCTTAGCCTTCAAGTCCTGGTTGCCTTAGTAGCTCTCCAGGGCCTCCAAAAAATATTTTTAGTATTTTACATAACTTTCCTAGCTTTCTGGAGGAAAATGGCCTTCTATGAAAGGGTCTGTTATAGCCATAAGTAGAAATCCCAGAATTATTTTGTAAAGAATAAAGTTGATCATGTCTCTTAGGTAAAATCTTTCAAGCCTTCACCCCTTCCTCCATTATACAGGATAAACACTAAACTGCTTCACATGACTCACAAGGCTCAATATTTACTACTGACCTTTCTTCCAGTCACCAGTCCTCTCTTCAGCTGTATTTAATCTGCTGTTAAACCCATCTATGTGTTTTTAATTTCAGGTACTGTATTTTTAGTTCCAGAATGTGCATTTTATTCTTTTTCATAAATTCTAGTTCTTAAATGAAATTCTCATCTCGTCATCTGTTTTCTTTGACATATTAATCCACTCCTCTTGTGCCCTTCCCATGTCTTACCTTCCAGACACACTCATCTTTTCCACAATCGTAAGGTCAAGTGTTGCCATATTATAATGTCAGTAACTTTCAGATGTCCCATTTCTAGGCTGTAGAGACCTTAAAAATGTTTGAAAAGAAGGACAGTAGAGTGAAAAGTGCAGCTGCAACCAACCTCTCATTCCTGTATTATTTGGTAAGTTTTGTTTTTTACAACTAAGAGTTGATCTTGTATTTTTATATTACTGAATTTCTGCCTCTGGATCATGGGTAAGGAGAGGCCCCAGGAAGACTGGTAGAGAATGTAAAAGGAATGGGGCATAGAGTATCTGATCATGAAAGGTGAGCAGGGCCGGGCCAGAGTTTGCAGACATGAGAGAGAAGACCATCCCTGAAGGAGAAGGGAGGGGGAAAAACTGTGGCGGCAGGCGCCCATCACAGAATCGTGGAGTGCGCAGCTGGGAGATGAACTAGAGATGTATTAGTAATAAAGAAAGTGGCGTCTTAGGTTAAATGACCCATATAATGTTACAAAGTATCATCTATAGTAAGCATTCACTGAGCATCTACTGGATGCCAATCACTGGTGTTGGGAAAATAGAATGGTTTGGTCAGGGCCCTCGCCTTGGCTCTAGTTGGGTCTGGTTCAGCATTCTTTGTAAGCAAATTGTATATATGTGTGTGTGTGTGTGTGTGTGCGCGCGCGCGCACACGCAGAGTTAGTGCACATGCATGCCAATGTATCTTTTTAGTTTTGTTGCTATTCTTGTGTTCTTGAGAGAGAGAGAGAGAGAGAGAGAGTAGAGAGAGAAGAGAGGAGGTTTAGTGGAGCAGGCGGGCAGGCGTCTGCCTCTCGTGTCCACCTGGCATGGCCATGCTTTCCAACCTATGGCTTCAAGGACCTTTTGGCCAGTTACCTAGCTGATAGACCTGCATGAAGGGGTCTGGTGACCCAGCCTGGCGTGTGTGGGGTCTAGTGACCCAGCCTGGCATATGAAGGGTTTGTGACCCAGTCTGGACATTAGCCTTAGCCCTAGCTTAACAGTTGGCCCAGTCAGCAGGATTACTGGCAGGTAAAAGAGCCCGACAACTAGTGTGGTCACCTAGCTTTACAATTGGTGTCACAAACAGGATAAGTGGCTCTACAGTTGGCACTGTGAGCAGGATTCCAGACATTAGCCACAGTGTGACAACTGGAAATACCAAAGGTCTAAAAGCTCCCTTAAAGTGAGATTTCTTGATTTGGTTCAAAGGTTCAAAGTAGAGAACAATAAATTAATGTAAGTAGTAAGTGCTTCAGAAATTCAGAGAAAGCAAATAACATTTTAATTTGGGGCTTTCAGGAAAAATTTCATAGAGAAGTTGGATCTTGAAGGTCAGAATATAGACAAGAGAGAAAGGGGTATTTGCAGGAGACTAATAGAACAAACAACAGCACAGAAGCAAGAAAGTGCTGGGAGGAGAGGTGTACATAAGAGTCATTGTGTTTATTAAACTAAATTTCCAGTCCCTCCTCGCGCTCTGATTTCTGTACCATTGAGACTCACTGCTGAGCCGAACTGCTGTTACTAGTGCAAAGGTATTATATCCCTCGTGTGTTAAGATGAAGAAAGAGTTGAAAACCCTGGTTGAAAAATGACTCCAAGTGTTCCAAATATACTGGCGGGAGAGTGGTGCCATTTGCATGTCCAGAGGAGGGTGCTGATTAGGGGAAAAGATGCTGAGTTTGCTTTTAAATATATTTAAAAATTTTTGTAGTGATGGTGATACATCGAAATGAAAATGTCCTGGAGGCAGGTGGAACTGACCTCAGAAAGGAAATTGGGGTTGGAGATGAAATTTGATGATCATTTCTGCAGAGGTTAAAGCTTTGATAATAGATCTTCTCTCCAAGGGTGAAAGCATAGCACAGAACTGAGGACTGACTTTGGAATATACACACACCAGGGAGGAAAGAGTAAGAATCAGATCAAGAAGACAGGAGAACCACCAAGGCAGTATGATGTCTTTGAAGTCAAGGAAGGCACGCAGAGCAGGAGTATTGAAACCAGAGGGGCAGTACAAGAGAGCGAAGGCTCGTAAAAGGCCCTGACGCTGGTGACGCAGCCAAGTCTGAGATGGAGATTCACCTGCTACGTAGGGTGGAACTTTTCAAGTCAGCACCTCTCTCAGAGCTTCTCCAGGAGATCCTGGGGGGCAAAGGAGAGAAGATTGAGCAGAGGGAGAGGTTGGGCTGTGATGCAGTCACCACCACAAGGCCTGAGCCAGCACTGCAGATGCTCTGCAGCTGGGGTGGCCCCTCAGCACTGTGCCCTGTTAGGATGAGAGAGTAGGACCTTTGTACTCTTTCATCAGCCAGTCATTGGATGTAGCCTGCTCTGCAGGAAGGCAGCACGGTGCCTCTCTCTCTTGAGTCCAACGCAGTTTGCAGAGCCAGCAGCATTCCTATCAGTTCTGAAGGACAGAACTACAGGATGAAGCACAGTGTCTACTATGGCCATTAAGACTTGAATTTAGAAAGTCGTTACTGAACGTTGTGACCAAGTCAGTGACAAAACCTTTGTCAGGTTTAATGAATGCGCAGAAGGAGACCAACAGAAATTTTAAAGAAACAAGAAAGAGAACTTAGTCAACCTAGAGTAGCTCTTGGATCTGAGCAGTAGTTTGTTGTATGTGGTTCTGAGGAACGTGGTTGTAATGAAGAATGTTTTGAGGCAGAGTGATGAGTCTGGTATGTAGCTGCATATGATACATAGTTGAAAGTATGTTGTTGGTATCCAGCATGCAGGTGTATCAGTTTTCTGCTGCTGTGAAGTGAACTACCCCCAAACTGAGTGGCTTGTAGTAACCATGTATTTGCTCACATTATACCTCATGAGCTGGGTTCACCTGGGTGTTTCTTCTGCTGGTCTTGCCTGGAGTTACTTATGCAGCTGCCATCATCTGAGAATGGACTGAGGCCCAATTGTCCAAATGCCTCCCTCATGTCTGGCGTTTAGCTGAGCCGTCACCCAGGGCACCTTAGTCTTCCCTTGAAGCTTCTCCAGCAGGATATCCCAGACTTGTTTCGTTGCACTGGGTTCCACGAGAGCAAACCCCAGTGCACAGGCATATCTCAGGCTCCAGCATGCATCGAGTTTGTTATTATTTTACTGGACAAAAACATGGGAGAGAACCATACTAGCGCAGAACACTGGGAGGCATGATCCATTGAGGGCCATTGTCTACACTGCCTGCACTCAAGCCCCAGTTATTCACATCCTGCTTTACTTACTCCTCCCAAGACTCACAGAATCTCATCCAATCAGCATCAGGTGCTGTTTTAGTCCGTTTTGTGTTGCTATAACAGAACTACCTGAGACTGGGTAATTTATAAAGAAGAGAGGTTTATTTGGCTTACGATTCTGGGACAGCTGCATCTGGCATGGGCCTCAGGCTGCTTCTGCTCATGGAGGAAAGTGGCAGGGAGCTGGTGGGTACAAGAGGATCACATGGTGAGAGGAAGCAAGAGAGAGAGAGAGAGAGAAGGTGCCAGGGATTTTTTAAGCAACGAGTTCTTGCGGGAACTAACAGAGTGAGAACTCACTCACTACCCCTCTGCCCCCAGGGAGAGCATTAATCCATCCATGAGGGATCCGCCCCCATGACTCAATCAGTTACCAACACTGCCACATTGGGGATCCAATTTCCGCATGAGTTTTGGAGGAGACAACACATCCAAACTCCATCGGGTGCCAAAGCCACGATCTGCATCAGGTCTGGACAGAGATGGCTTTTGCAGGCACAGTTCCTCTTTCCTCTTGATCCAAAGATTTGTGAATGAAAAAATGTCACCTGCCCCCAGAAGAAAGTGACTGTAATAAACCTTTTCATTCAATCAGGGGAGGGATGGAGGCACATACAGTCACTCGTCCTTAGCAGTTGTAAGACCCACCTCAGCACGTGGTCAGTGCCCTCTAACCTGGGGAAAGGAAATATTACTCGATTAGGACCTAGCCCTGTTTCCTGGGAGTGATCCCCCAATCCTTTATCCTGTGTGGTTCTTGGCTCTGCCCTCTGAGAGCATCTTCCTTTTATGTGAGAAATAGCCTATATTTGCAACTGATTAGCTTCCTCAGCCTGCTTTCTGCCCGGAGAAATGTGGGGCCCAGAGGTATTTTTTCATTGCCAATAAGAGAAACTAGAGACATGAAATTATTTTATTTTCCAATCCAGCAAGTTCAGGTTCTTCTATATTTCCTCTAAATTTTACTTGCAAACAGAACAGTTCTCTCTTTAGCCCATCTCTCTTTTCCTGTACCTTATCATACTCAGTTAAAATAAGTCAGTTGGGGGCTGGCCCGGTGGCGCACTGGTTGGGAGCGCGGCGGCGCTCCCGCTGAGGGTTCGGATCCCATGTGGAGACTGGTTCCCGCTCACTGGCTGAGCGCGGTGTGGGCGCAACACCGAGGGTTGCGATCCTGTTACCGGTCAGTAAAAAAAAGACAAAAAAGAAAAAAAAAAAAAAGTCAGTTGGCACTTTCAGCATCATGCCTAGAAATCTTCTTAGCCACCTGCACTTGTTCATTAGGTACACTTTCTATCTTCCAAGTTACTCTGTAGGTGCCATTTTTGCCAGTTTCATGACTACAAACATGACTTGCTCTTCATCCAGCCTCTGATGACAATTTCTTCCCTCCTTTCCAGGCTCCACTCAGTTCACCATCTCTCCAGCCCCTCACAGCTGTTATAAATCTTGCCTGCTGCCTAATCCAAAAGACAGTATTACGTGTTTTGCTTTTTAAGACAGCAGCACCCCATTTGTTGATACTCATTTTTGTATCAGGGTTCAATCAGAGTTCACACAAAAACTTGCATATGAACATTTATAAGAGCATTATTCATAGTAACCAAAAAGGTAAATGGGAATCATCCAAATTTCCATCATGGATGAGTAGATAAATAAAATGTGGTATTCCACACAATGGAATATTATTCAGCCATGAAAAGGAATGAAATACTGATATATGCTACACATGGAGGTACCCTAAAAATATTGTGCTAAGTAAAAGAAGCCAGACACAAAAGGCTGTATTTTGTATGATTCCATTTATATCAAATGTCCAGAATCCTTGGAGACAGAAAGCAGATTAGTGATTGCCAAGGACTGGTGGGGGAAATGAATAGTGACTATTGATGAGTACAGTGTTTCTTTTGAGGGTGATAAAAATGTTCTGGAAGTAGATTTGGTGATGGTGGCACAACTTTGTGAGTGTACTAAATGCCACTGAATAATACATATCAAGAGTCAATTCTATGATATGTGAGTTATATCTAAAGTTTTTAAAAGCTTGATCAGGGGACAGTCATTGTGAGTGCTAAGAGAGAAGGGATATGGAATTAGATGTTATACATTTGTGGAGCAGCTATGGCAGTGAAGGTGTAAACAGGGACTTGGGGATCTGAGGAGGCACATCTGTCATTCAGTGAGTGGCCATGCATGACCAGCTGCCACAGGGTGATTCGGAGGGCCTTCATGGGAGGTCTGAGGTTGCCCCATGCAGCTGCCTCCTCATGGGTCCACAGCCAAGCCCTGTCATAGGACAGCACAGTTGGAAGGAAGAGCTGGACGTGGAGTGGAGGTGAGTGAAGATGGGCTGGCACCCACAGGCACTTCTGTGTTGATTCTGCCACTGATGTCGAGAAAAAGGCCTTTGGAAAGTAAAGTCCACTGCTTCAGGTGTGCATTCCAGATGGCATGGAGTTCCTCCTTTGGCCAAATTTAGACAGAAGCCATTCAGGGAAGGGGCTTCTAGGAAATGTAGTTCTTTTTTTTTTTTTCCTTTTTGTCTTTTTTACTGACCGGCAACGGGATCGCAACCCTCAGTGTCGCGCCCGCACCGGGGACTGGCAATGGGATCGCAACCCTTGGTGTCGCACCCGCACCGCGCTCAGCCAGTGAGTGGGAACCGGTCTCCACATGGGATCTGAACCCTCGGCGGGAGTGCCGCCACACTCCTAAGCGGCGCACTCTCCAGTGCGCCACCGGGCCGGCCCAGAAATGTAGTTCTTTAAATGGCTTAACCAAGCTCACCTGGCTCAAATGGCCACAACATTTAAAAATGGAGAGGTTCCTGCAGCTCATGTGAATGATGGCATGGTCCTGACAAAGCATTTGGTGGTGAAGAGAGAAAACGGTGGGTTGCTGAAAGGGCATAGCCCTCGTAGGTGATGCAGCCAGTGTGCTAGGGGCAGGGAGGACAGTGATGCTATTTCAGGGTTTCAGGTGGGAAGGGGAGCATTGCAGCAAATGATGACATGGAATTTGGGCATTGAATGTGGAACCACCTATATATAAATAGTGTTGTTATTCAAACCATGAGACTGTGGAGAAGTCAGTCATAAGAAGCTTGGGTAGTTGAGCTTGATGATTAAGAATCATTTGTAGAATCAGCCTGTCAAGCCCAAGATATATAAAGTATTTGTTCATCATGTCTGTAATTTCAGAAAGTCTGTTTATAAAGTTTATAATCTCATAATAGTCAGAAAAGATATTTGGTGAAATTTATATAATTTGTATATATTTTGTACTTTATTTAGGAAAATGAATTTGCACAAGCCAGCAGCTATGCGGATTTAGCTGTGAACTCTGATAGATATAATCCATCAGCTCTTACTAATAAAGGGAACACAATTTTTGCAAATGGTGATTATGAGAAGGCAGCTGAATTCTACAAAGAGGCTCTAAGGAACGATTCCTCTTGCACTGAAGCGCTTTACAACATTGGTGAGTGAAACGAGGAAAAATTGCTTTGCATTGTTTATATTTTGCTTTGTGTGTGTTGTTTGTTGGTTTGTTTGTTTGTTTATGGCTTAAAATGCTCCAACTCATTAGGAGGAGGAGTTGACAAAAGTTGAAGAGTACTGCTTCTCAAAATGTAGATTATTTTAGGGCCGGCCCGGTGGCGCACTGGATAAGTGCGCCGCTTGGGAAGCGCGGCGGCGCTCCCGCCCGAGGGTTCGGATCCCACATACGGACTGGTTCCCGCTCACTGGCTGAGCGAGGCGCGGGAGCAACACCGAGGGTTGCAATCCCGTTGCCGGTCTCCGGTCCGGTGCGGGGGCAACACTGAGGGTTGCGATCCGTTGCCGGACACGGAAAAAGACAAAAGAAAAAAAAAAAAAAAAAAAATGTAGATTATTTTAAACGGAATTAATAATTCAGAAACTGTGCACTTGTGAAATTCAGATCGGTGTTGCCATATTGCCCTCCAGAAAGGCTTTTCCAATGACTGTTTCCCCCACAGTGTGTGAGATTGATTTCCCAAATTCCTGATGATACTGGATATTATCATTCTTTTTAACTTTTGCCAAACTGATAGATGGGGAAAAAATCTCATTTTCTTCCTTATTAGGAATAATTTCAAACATACAAAAAAGTACATACAAAACAATAAATACCCATGTACTCACCACCCCAATTTAACACATTAACATTTTACCATATTTACTTCAGATTTTATTTTTAATAAAACATTCTAAGCCATGAGGCCTGACCGCTGTCTCATTCCCTTCTGTACCTTTTGGAAGTCACCTGGTTGGGCATCATGGCTCCCTGGGCATGAGTGAGTGTGCCGTGTTGTGAACACACATCCATTCAACACTGGGTCTGGTCTTGGGTTATTACTGAAGTTTCTTTGGACGTCTTCTCCCTGCGTAGGTGTTTTTTGCTTTTTTAGGTTTCCTTGTTTGTTTTATTTTTTTTTTTTCATGTTATAGCCTTTCCTCAGCTGTCTGATGATCTTGGGCTGTCTCCTGGTATTTAGGAGTGTTCAGCTCAAAGCTGCGTGGAGTCTCTGGGTCCAGGGGTAAGGTTGATGGGTTGACATTTACCCCACAGTGTGATTTATTTAGCTGGAGACCTGCCCATCAGTCAATTGGATCTTTCACCCTGCAGAAGACTCTTTGATCTCCTGCCTGAAGGCAAAGGGAAGACCTGCTGCCAACATTGGAGAATGGGGGGGGCAGGCAGGAATTAGAAATTTTAGATGTCACTGAGAAGGTGACATTTCAAATTGTGTTGGAAGGAAGAGGGGGTTTGACCATTTGGGTATTTAGGAAGAGCATTACTGGGACAGAGGAGAAAAGAGCCAAGTCCTTCATGCGGGAGCTTGCTTGCCTAGATATATGCTTATTTATTCACTTTAAAGATTTAAATATTTTTCCTATTCTAATGTTTAATTTTTAACTTTGTTTATAATTCCTTTTATCAAACAATTTTTATATTGATATAGTTAAGTGCGACTTTTTAAAAATTTGTGGCTTTGGGCCGGCCCAGTGGCGCACTGGATAGTGCGCCGCTTGGGAAGCGCGCGGCGCTCCCGCCCGAGGGTTCGGA
>NW_007727059.1:87742-96480 GCF_000696425.1 Galeopterus variegatus
GGAGCACCGCCGCGCTTCCCAAGCGGCGCACTATCCAGTGCGCCACCGGGCCGGCCCTTCCTATATTTTCTTTTCGTGCTCTTACAGCTTTGTTTTTTTCTATTTAATTTTTAAATAAATTTTGAATTAATTTTTTATGAAATAAGAATGTATACTTTTCCCCCTTCATTTACAGTTTCTCTGGCACCATGATATTACCAGTCCCTTCCTGCCCATTGATTTTAAATGCCCGTTAGCCAATTTCTATAATTGAGTCAATTTCTGACCTGTTTATTCTATTCTGTTGATCTGCTTGTCAGTTCCTACCCTCCCCATCCCACCCCCCCGCAAACTCATACACATTTTTAAAATCACTGATGCTTTGTAGCATGTTTCGGTGTCTGCCAAAGGAGAACCCCCACTGCCACTGTTCTTTTAAAACATCCTCAGTTTATCTTCATATTCTCTTCTGGATGAGTACTTACATATATTTAAAGATGGATTCTGTTACTTTGAGTAAATGAATTCCAGTAATAATGCTTATAGTTTTGTTTTTTTTTCGTTTTTTCTTTTTCTGTTTTCTAAGGTCTTACCTATAAGAAGCTGAACCGGCTAGATGAGGCTTTGGACTGTTTCCTGAAACTTCACGCAATCCTGCGTAACAGCGCCCAAGTTCTTTACCAGATAGCCAATGTGTATCTTATTTGAAAAACTTAAGGACAGTTATTAATTTACTCAACTGGTGATTGAGTATCAGTTATTAAATACATTTAGCCAATGAAGTAATTGTTGAAGTAAATGATGACGATAATCTAACTAGCAGATTAACATGTGATAAGAATATTGAGTGATCCTGTTTTTAAAGATTATTTGCATCGTTAAGAGGAATTAGATAAAGGTTAAAACTATTGTGTATTAATTTTTGGAAGTAATAATTGAGTTGAGTATGACATTTGGGGTACACATAAGCTATTCTATGAAAGTAAACTACTTTAGAAAGTGGTACTTTAGAATACTTTACTAATTCTGAGGCTTAGGGTGTCATTGCTTCAATTTACTAATCAAAAGGAAAATATTGTTCATTACTGAATAGTACTGTTGACTGAGTTTGGGTAATACATCTCACCTGTTTTAGCTGACATGTAGGTATAGTGACTATCAACTCTCCAAACATTATAGCTTTCAAAATTATGCAGTACTTTACATTAACCCACTCATTAATTTCATTCATTCAGTAGTCATTTATTGATGTGTACTGTTTGTGCCAGTGTTGTGTTTAGAACTCGGGGGAATGTAGAACCATAAAACATTGCTCTCATGTCAGTTTCTTCTACAACTCCTAGTGTTCTTTAGTCCCCACCCCCCCACATTAGAAAAACAGGAGTATGTTGTTTTTAATGCCTTTCACACTATTTGAAAAGCACTTTAATTTCTCTCTTTATTTTCATAAGTTTTAACTATAACATTGGAAAGGGTTAAAATCTTAGGTAGGTTTTTAAATTACTATTATCTTGATATAAGTTTCATACAAATATGTTTAGAAAAAAGTATATTGTGAGGCATACCATTATTTTAAGTGCTATCTGCTGTTCTTTTGATAGAATAGATTAAAAATTTGTTTATTAAAGAATTTTAGTTTTATAGCAAGTGGTGTCATAGTTATTCCTCTTAGTCTTTTTGGGTTTTTTTAATCCATTTAATTTCTGTGAAAGTTCCAGCATCATGATCTGATACTGCCTAGTTCATGATCAGCTTGGATCCAATCAAGCAATTGATATGTTCGAGGCTGAATACATTTCCTTACTTTTATTTTTTTTTCTTTTGGTATCACATTTGTCATCATTAAAAACAAGAGACACTTCTTTTTCAGTTAAACTTTGTATTGGAATATTTTCATTTCATCGAGACATTGAGTATAAAAATAAATAGTAAGTAAGTAGTCAATAAGCATTGGTATGAATAAATTATTTGAGTGTATGCAGAGGACTTACTAGGTAGTAAAGGAAGCTACAAAAAAAGATCTCCCTTCCCTTGGGCTTATAATCTAATTAGAGAAAACTCACATGAAAACTATTCTTTTAATATGCTGAGCATGTGAAGAGAGACAGAATAATTGAGTACAGCATTGGGAATTCTTTTAATGACAGATTTTTGACAGTGTTTTGAATAATTCTACTAGAAATTGGGGAATTGATCTTAGTGGATCATAATGAAGCAAAAGGAAAAGCAAGATATATATATATATATATGGGGAGCAAGAATGATAGCTACAGTAGTGCCTCGTTTACCGTCGCCACCCCTGAAGAAAGAATAAGCAGTACAACACGACACATTACTGTAGGCTAAGAAATATTTTTATTATAATGTTTTTAGGTTTGCTTATTGATTAATGAATGTAGAAAAATTGTGTTATCTTTAACTGACATTGCCCAAGATATGAATTAATGGAAGACCCCAGTCAAGCTATTGAATGGCTAATGCAACTGATCAGTGTTGTGCCAACTGATTCTAGAGCTTTGTCTAAACTAGGAGAATTATATGACAGTGAAGGAGATAAATCGCAAGCATTTCAATATTACTATGAGGTAGGTGTATTATCTTACTTTTCTACTATTTTTTAACATTGGATGAATTGTTATAGGAAGGCAGCAGGCCTTGAAAGCTTTAGAAAATCTAATTAGTTTTTAAATAATGATTTATTTAAAATAAAATAAATCATTCTTAGAATGTGAAGTCAGTTTTTGAATAATTTTAATAAAAATGAAATTAAAAGTACAGATTCATTTTTCTCTTGAAACGTGCGTGGTATGCATTCCTTTTTGGTTCTTTTAGATGTTTAACTCAGATTATATATCAGTATATAAAAAAAGATATTTATAAATAATTGGAAAATGTGTCAAATAAAGCTTAAGTTTTCTAAATCTTGTATAGTTATTTATTTATTTATTTTTAAAGATGACCGGTAAGGGGATCTCAACCCTTGACCTGGTGTTGTCAGCACCACGCTCAGCCAGTGAGCAAACCGGCCATCCCTATACGGGATCTGGACCCAAGACCTTGGTGTTATCAGCACCACACTCTCCTGAGTGAGCCACAAGCCAGCCCTAAATCTTGTATAGTTTTAAAACTTGTGAAGAACAGTCATGCATTGGATAACAATGTTTCAGTCAATGACGGACTGTGTACATGACAGTGGTCCCATAGGGAGCTGAAAAACGTACTGTCTAGTGTCAGTATGTCATAGCCGTCATAACATTGTAGCACAAGGCATTACCTTTTCTATGTTTCGATCCACAAGTACTTACTGTTATTTTATAGTTGCCTACAGTATTCAGTACAGTAATATGCTGTGCAGGTTTATAGCCTAGGGGCAATAGACTACCATATAGCCTGGGTATGTAGTAGGCCATGCCATCTAGGTTGTGCAAGTGCATTCTTACGTTCACACAATGACAAAATCACCTGATGATGTGTTTCTCAGAATGTATCCCCATCCTTAAGTGACATGTGACTATACTTATGACAGCTCGTACTTTTTTATTAAAAAATTTCACATTGGGTAAATTAATCCATTCAACAGGTAAAGTATTTCAAAAGTAAAGTATACATTGCCACTGAAGTTGTATTTTCACATTCGATATTTTTTCCAGTCATATAGGTATTTCCCTTCTAATATTGAAGTCATTGAGTGGCTCGGAGCCTATTACATTGATACCCAGTTTTGTGAAAAAGCCATTCAGTACTTTGAAAGAGCTTCTCTTATACAGTAAGTAATTATTAGGGTTTTATGTTTAGTTAATGTCTTGTGTGGGCTTTTTTTTTAATCCCTAGAATTAGTATCTGATAGATATAGTAAGTTTAAAAGATATTAATGAACGTTATGAATTGTTTCCATTTTCTTGTATTTTGTTTCATTTTACTTGGTCTCTATTGTGGTAAATATATTTCCCTTTGCATAGAATTTTAAAAATATCTGCCTTAAGGTACTTTTCTTTATGTATATTTCTTATTCACATCTCAGCAAACAAGTATTATTTCTTAATCAAGCAGAAAAATGACTATCTCAGTCATAGGATAGAGTTTCATTTCCAAAAGAGTCCTAATAGAAAAAAATTGTGTTAGTTTAAATTTGTAATTGATATACATTGTATATTAAATTAAACTTTAAAATGTCCTTAAGTTCATATCAGAATGTTTTGTACACATCTGATTAAAAAATAATTGAAATACATCATTTCTGAAATTTATGATGAAATGTAACTTAGAATCATTCAAATGGTAAAGGAATGGTTGATAATTTAAATGATCTCTGTGGAATTTGTATTAGGCAATTTTTATGGGATTGATTTCACATAAATGTTTTGAGAATTATAAAACTAATTACCAAGGATGGGGATAGTTTTAGCTTAATTACACCTTTAAGATTAAAACACATGTAAAGCCTGCACTACTACACTCTCCCAGATCCAAGCTTAAAACACCCAACCCAACTACCAATATAGAAAAGAGTCTCTGCCTTCAAAAACCACTCCTAAAACAGATACACAAATGAGAAAGGGAAAGAAAATATGTCTTATCACTACTAAAAACACAAAACAGCAAAGATAATAAAAGGGAAAGAAAAGAACAAAAGAAATATGAAACAACCGAAAAGAATTTAATAAAATGGCAGGAACAAGGCAATACCTTTCAATAATAACCCTCGATGTCAATGGATTAAATCCCCACTTAAAAGATATAGACTGGCTGAATGGATTAAAAAGCTAGACCCAACTATATATTGCCTGTAAGAAACTCATTTCACCAATAAAGACACATATAGACTAATAGTGGAAGGGATGGAAAAAGACATTCCATGCAAATGGAAGCCAAAAAAGAGCAGGAGTTGCCATACTTATATCAGATAAAATGGACTTCAAACCAAGAACTGTAAAAAGAGACAAAAAAGGACAATGATAAAAGGATCATTGCAGCAAGAAGAAATAACAGTCATAAATGTATATGCACCCAACACCAGAGCACCCAGATGTATAAAGCAACTGTTATTGGATCTAAGGGGAGAGATAGATGCACACCCCTCAGAACAGTAGTTGGGGTCTTTAACACACTGCTGTCAGCATTGGACAGATGATCTGGACAAAGAATTAGCACAGAAATATTGCATTTAAACACCACTTTAGACCAAATGGACTTGGCAAACATATAAAGAACATTTCATCCAAGAACTGCAGAATATGCATTCTTCTCATCAGTACATGGGTCGTTCTCCAGGATTGACATGTTAGGCCACAAATTAATTCTCAACAAATTTTAAAAGTTTAAAATCATATCAAGTATATTTTCAGACCACAATGGAATAAAATTAGAAATTAACAACAAACAAAGCTTTGGAAACTATACAAATACATGAAAATTAAACAACAGGCTCCTGAATGACAAATGGGTCAAAGAAGAAATAAAGCAGGGAATCAAAAAATTCCTTGAAACAAATGAAAATACAAGCACTCCTTACCAAAACCCATGGAATACTGCAAAAGAAGTATTAAGAGAGAATTTTATTGCAATAAATGGTTACATCAAAAGAATAGAAAAACTTCCGATAAACACCCTAATGTTACACCTCAAAGAACTAGAAAAGTTAGAACAATCCAATCCCAAAATTAGTAGATGGAGAGAAATAAGATCAGAGCAGAGCTAAATGAAATAGACACTAAAAGAACACTATAAAAGATCAATGAAAAAAAAGTTGGTTTTTGAGAAGATGAACAAAATAGATGAGCCATTAGCCAGACTAACTAAAAAAAGAAAAGACCCAAATAACGAAAATCAGAAATGAAAAAGGAGACATTACAACTGATACCACAGTAATACAAAGAATCATTAGATTGGGTAGCTTGGGTACCTGGGGCCCTTCTTGCTACAGCTTGGTGGTTGTTACAGGGCTGGTTGCACATGTCGGGAGGGCAAGGCTAAAGCCCTGGGCCCTCCACAGTCCTGGCTTGGGAGAGCCCGCGGTGCTTCCTGCAGCGGCTCAGTTGTTGCCGCTGGGCTGGCTGCAGGTGTCAGGAGGGCATGGTCAAGGCCCCCGGCCTTCCCCCTTTTCTGGCTTGGTAGCCCAGGGGACTTCCTGTCCTTCTAGGTGTTATAGGTGTTCTTTGGTGAAATGAGACCTTTACTGGTTAATATCAAACTTGGTCTCTGGTTGCAGGTACTTTTTTTTTTCTTTCATTTCTGTGTTGGATTATTTGCTGTTCCCTTCATTTAAACTCTGTGCTAGAACTAATTTGTTGTCCTTTGCTTCCTTCTAAAATGGGGGAACTTCCTGTGAGGACCAGTACTT
Organism: Galeopterus variegatus; assembly: GCF_000696425.1. Classification (NCBI taxonomy): domain Eukaryota; kingdom Metazoa; phylum Chordata; class Mammalia; order Dermoptera; family Cynocephalidae; genus Galeopterus; species Galeopterus variegatus. Next base: position 94,062 of record NW_007727059.1, read on the forward strand.
GAGCTCTGTGGTTTAGCTAAATTGCTGCTTTGCTGCTGATTCCCTACGGAAGCTTCGTGCAGCTCAGGGTTTAATGGTTGACTTTATAGGTACTTCCGGCTCTCATGAGATCTTGTGCACCTGGGTTGTATAGAAACTCTGGTCTGGGCCTGAGTCTTTTCACCCCGTGCAATTCTATATTCCTGACCAGTCTCCTCTGAGTGGTCCTGTGCTGATTGAAGGGCAGATCAGCTGTCCTTGCTGTGCCCCAGTGTTCCCATCTCCCCCACTGTCCATGCTGCAAACATTTCCCAAGGGATGGGCCATGCACTGGTCCCTTGCGATAACTCACCAGCCTCTGAGTGGCTCCTTTTTTTCAGATGTTGTGGCTCTTCACTCCTGTGTGGGTCCAGGGGAACCCTATTAGTGGCCATGCTGGCCTGGGGGCCACCAAGTCTCTCTTCTCCCCTGCCACCTCCAAGCAACTTCATCCGAAGGGCACAGCTGCAGCTTTTACTGGCTCCCTCTCTGTGCACTCAGCAGCTCCAGCCTGTGTGCAGCCAGGACTCAAAACAGAGCGATTTTTTCTTTCTCTCATAGTGTCTTCTGCCTTCATGAACTCCATAGATCTCTCCTCCTCTTCCCCTGACCTCTAGTGGTCCCAGCTTGGCTGTCATTACTTTTTTATAGAAGTAAATTGGTTGATTTATGGGAGAGAGTGACACTGGGGACCATCTATTCCACCATCTTGACCAGAGCCCAAAGAAATAATTTAAAAAAATTTTTTTAGCACAATTAAAAGGAAAGCTTACTTAATGTAAATACATACATTAATAAAAAAAGGAAGATCAGCAATCACCTTTACACCTTAAGAAACTAGAAAATGGAAAGGGGAGAGATTGGACAAGGGGCATAAAGAATAATTATGATTTGTAACAATATATATGCTAGTAATATTGATTTAATCAGCATATCTCAATGTTCAACTCACAAAATATGTATAATCGATTTTGATTCAATGAATAAAATAAATTAAAAAAAAAAACTAGAAAATGAAGAACAAACTAAGCTCAGACCAAAGGAAGTAAATACTAAAAATTAGAGCATAGATAAAATAGAAAATAGAAAAAAAAGAGAGAAAATCAATAAAACCAAAAGTTGGTACTTTGAAAAGGTCCACAAAATTGACAAATCTTTACCTAAAAGGACTAAGAAAAAACAGAGAAGACTCAAATGACTAAAATCAGAAGTGAAAGAGGGGTCATTACAACCAAATTTACAGAAATCAAAGAGATTATAAGAGAATAGTTGTTGGTCAACAGATTAGATCATCTAGATGAAATGAATAAATTCATAGAAACACACTACCTACTAAGACTGAATTATGAAAAAACAGAGTTTGAACAGAACTATAGCTAGTAAGATGCCAGTTACTCAAATTTTTTTTCACATTTTTAAAATCAATAATAATTCCTTGATATTAAACATGTTGAAATTTCTCCAGTTTTCTCCCCTTCCCTTTCTTTCTTACAATTGATTTGTTTACATCCACAAAAGTTCTTCTTCTTGTATTGATTGCTATGTTAGCTGTCTCTTAAGTTTCTTTTAATCTATAGGGTACCCCTTCATCTAATATTTCTCCTTTACCCCATAGAGTTTCCCAAGGTCTGGATTTGCTGGCTGCATCCCGGTAGTGTCATTTAACATGTTCTGCTGTCCCCTGCATTTCCTGGTGATTGGTTGCTGAATTCCGAGGCTTGGTCTCACTCAGGTTAGATTTGGCTTCAGACATATATGTTTTCACTGCAGGAGGCCCATTGTGTCTGATCTTCTCCCTGTGACATTAGCAGACATTGATGATCATTTGCTAGGTCCATTGTTTCAATAGGAATTTGCAAAATATCATATTCTAATTATTTTATTCCCTCTTTATTTACTAGCTGAGATACTTCACTAGACTAAAATGTTTCCTCGTCAGCTATTTATAGTTACCCTGAGGAACAATTCATATAAAAAAGACAGGATAAATGTGCGTGACTCTCCCCTTCTACCTACTAGTTTTAGAAAAATGAGTTGTTTCCCTGTCGTCTTCCAAAGAGATTGAGAGTTTGTTTGCTTTTATTTCATTGTCATTTTGTTTTTTTGTGGTGGTAAGATTAAGTTTCTTTCTTTCTCTTTCTCATTTGCATTTTTGTATAACTAGTGGGTTTTGTTCTTTCTTGTTTATTTGTACCAGTAATTACTGTTTTTTGGATTCCAGATGTAGGACTCCCTTGAGGACTTCTTGCAGAGCTGGTTGTGTGATGATGAACTCTCACAGTTTTTTGTTTGTCTGGGAAATACACTATTTTTCCCTGAAGGATAGCCTTGCTGGGTATAGTATTCTTGGCTGGCAGTTGGTTTTTTTTTTTTTTTTTTTTTTTTTTTTTTTTTTTTTTTT
>NW_007727059.1:96625-147181 GCF_000696425.1 Galeopterus variegatus
GTTGTTTTTTTTTTTTTTTTTTTTTTTTTTTTTTTAGCATTTTGAATATATCATCCCATTTTCTTCTGGCCTGTAGAGTTTCTGTTGAGAAGTCTGCTATTAGTTTGATAAGGGCTTCCCTATGGGTGACTTGATGTTTTTTTCTTGCTTCTTTTTGGATTCTCTCTTTGTCTATTCGCTTTGCCAGTTTGACTATATTGTGTCTTGGAGAGGATCTTTTTGGGTTGAATCTGTTTGGGGATCTTTGAACCTCCTGGACCTGAAGGTTCATGTCTCTCCCTATACCTGGGAAGTTTTCTGTTGTTATTTTGTTGAATACATTTTCCATACCTTTTCCTTTCTCCTCCTCATCTGGAAAACCTATGAGTTGAATGTTTGTGCATTTAAGGTTGTCTGCTAGTTCTCTTAGATTTTCTTCATTTTTCAAATTATTTTCTCCTTTTTTTGTTTGCCTGAGTTATTTTGATAAGACTGTCTTCAAGATCAGAAATTCTTTCTTCTGGTTGTTCTAGTTTGCTGCTTAAGCTCTTGGTTGTCCGTTTTATTTCGTTGAGTCAATCTTTCAGTTCCATGAGTTTTACTACATTTTTTTAAGGTATTAATCTCTCTGTGAATTTCCTCCTTCATATCCTGGATTTTTTTTCTCATTTCATTATGTTGTCTAACTGAGTCTTCTCATATATCTCAGTGAGTTTCCTTAAGATTGTTGCTTGGAATTCCTTTTAAATCATTGCAAGTGTTTCCTGCTCTAAAGTGTCTAGTATTTGAGAATCAATTGTTTTCTTTTGGTGGTGTCATATTTTCTTTGATTTTCCTATTTCTACTATGTCTGTCTTGCTATATGGTCATCTGGTAGAGCAGTTGCTTCTTCTGTTACACTGGAGTAGGCTTTGAGGAGAGAGACATCCTCTTCTTTTTCTGGTCTCTGCTGGTGACTCTCCTTGTGTAAATGAAGTCTAGTGTCTGATGGGCTACCTGCATGGTTGCTATGGCTACTGCTGTGTTATCAAGCCACTTTTGTGGCAGCCATGGCTGTGGCAGTGGCTGTAGTGGGCCGCCCAGATGGAAGCAGTGTTTTCAATGTGCTTTGTTACCTGATGCTAGGCGGGGGATGCTGCCCTCGGCTCCTGCCTCAAACCCTGGACATGCTCCTTGCCTGCTTCTGGGTGGAGGGGGCTGCTCTCAACTCCTGCCTAGGACCCTGAGTGTGCTCCTTGCCTGTTTCTGGGAGGAGAGAGCTGCCCTCACTCTTGCCTAGGACCCTGGGTTGGCTCCTTACCTGCTTCTGGGCAGAGGAGGCTGCCCTTAACTCCACCTAGGACCCTGGATGTACTCTTTCAAAGAAAGATTCTTGAAAGCAGCAAGAAAATAGTGACTCACTAAGTACGAGTATCCTCAATAAGATTATTGGTAGATTTCTCAGCAGAAACCTTGGAGGCCAGAAGACAGTGGGGTGATATATTTAAAGTCCCGAAATTTAAAAACAACAAAAACCATCAACCAAGAATTTTGTATCTTGCAAAGGTATCCTTCAAGAATGAAGAAAAAATCAAGATACTTCCAGATAAACAAAAGCTGAGGAGTTTATTTCCAGTTGACCTACCCCATAAGAAATTCTAAAGGGTGTCTTTTAGGCTGAAATGTAAGGACATTATATAATAACTTGAATAGAAAAGAAAAAATTAATGAATACTAGTAAAGGCAACTTTATAGATAAATATAAAAGCCAGTTTTGTTGTTCTTTTGGTTTGGTTTGTAACTACTTTCTTTTTCTTATACAATTTAAAATGTAAGTGAATAAAACAATAATTATAAATCTATGTTAGTGGGCATACATTGTGTAAAGATGTAATCTTTGATGATAATATAAATGGAGAAGGATGGAGATGTATGAGTACTTCAAAAAGTTCATGGAAAGATTTGTATTATCTTTTTGTTGTTGTTGTTGTTGTGACCGGTAAGGGGATCGCAACCCTTGGCTTGGTGTCTCCCACACCGCGCTCAGCCAGTGAGCGCACCGGCCATCCCTATATAGGATCCGAACCCGCAGCCTCAGCGCTCCCAGCGCCGTTGTGCTCCCAGTGCCACACTCTCCTGAGTGAGCCACGGGTTCAGCCCTGTATTATCTTTTTAATCTAGTTTTCCATTAACTTTTTGAAGTACCCTCATATAAGAAATAGGATATTTTTATACAATTAAAACTAAGCTGGTATTGTTCAAATTAGATTGTTATAAGTTTAAGATGTTAATTGTAATCTTAAGGTAACCATTAAGAAAGTAACTAAGAATATACATGAAAGAAAATAAGGGAATCAAAATAGTACACTAAAAAAAAATTAACTAAGGGCTGACCCCATGGCTCACTCAGGAGGGTGCGGCGCTGGGAGCGCAGCAGCGCTTCTGCTGCAGGCTCGGATCCTATATAGGGATGGCTGGCGTGCTCACTGGCTGAGCGCGGTGTGGGCGACACCAAGCCAAGGGTTGCGATCCCCTTACCGGTCACAAAAAAAAAGAAAAAAGAAATTAACTAAATACCAAAAAAAGGCAGTAATGGAAGAATCAAGGAACAAAACACATATAAGATACCCAGAAAACAAATAGTTAAATAGTAGAAGCAAATTCTTCTTTATGAGTAATTACATTAAATGTAAATGTATTAAACTCTCCTGCTAAAAGACAGATTGGCAAATTGAATAAGAAAATCAGGATCCATCTATATGCTGTCTACAAGAGAGTCACTTTAGATATCATATAAGGACACAAAGAGGTTGAAAGTCAAGGGATGGAAAAAGATATTCCAAGCAAATAGTAACCAAAAGAGAACCACGTGACTATATTAATATCAGACAAAATAGATTTTAAATCGCAAAAGTTTACAAGAGACAAAGAAGGACATTATATGTTGATAAAAAGTTCATTACTGCAAGAATGTGTACCACTTATAAGCATATAAAAACCTAACAAAGGAGCTTCAAAATATTGACAGAATTCAAGGAAGAAATAGACAGCTCTACAGTAATAGTTTGAGACTTCAGCACTCCACTTGCAGTAATGGACAGAAGCCCAGACAGAAGATCAATAAGGAAACAGAGAACTTAAGCAGCACTACAAATCAAGGAGATCTAGCAGTCACATACAAAACACTCAACCTAACAACGTGAGAATACACATTCTACTCAAGGCACGTGGAGCACTCTCTGGGATAAACCAAATGTTAGGCCACAAAACTAATCTTAATAAATTGAAAAGATTGAAATCATACAAGATATCTTTCTCCATCACAATAGAATGAAACTAGAAATCAATAACAGAAGGAAAACTGGAAAATTCACAAGCATGTGGAAATTAAATAACACAGTCTTAACCAATGGATCAATTATGAATTAATCAGGGAAATTAGAAAACACCAGAGACAAATGAAAAGGAAACACAACATACCAAAACTTATGGGATGCAACAAAAAGTCTTAAGAGGGAAACTTATAGTCATGAGTACATTAAAGAAGAAGAAAGATCTCAAATCATGAAGAGCAAATTAAACCCAAAGCTAGCAGAGGGAAGGAAATAAAAAAAGATTAGAGCAAAGATAAAAAGAGAATAGAAAAACAATAGACACAATCAATGAAACTAAAAGTTGATTATTTGAAAAGATCAGCAAAATTGACAAATCTTTAGCCAGATGAACAAAAGGGAAAAGAGAGAGAAGACTCAAATTACTAAAATCAGAAATGCAAGTGGAGGCGTTACTGCTAATTTTGCAGAAATAAAAGGAATTATAAGAAAAATTATGAAGAGTTTTACACCAACAAAGCAGTTAACCTGGATAAATTGGACGAATTCCTAGGAACACAATCTACCACACATTATTCAAGAAGAAACAGAGTGCTGGCCAGTTAGCTCAGTTGGTTAGAGTGTGGTGTTATAACACCAGGATTAAGGGTTCAGATCCCCAAATGGGTCAGCCATCAAAAAAGAAAAAAACAGAAAAGAAGAAGAAATAGGAGATCTGAATAGATCTATAACCAGTAAGGAGATTCAGCCAGTAATCAGAAATATTCCAACAAAGGAAAGCTCTGGATGACATGCCTTCACTAGTGAATTCTATGAAACGTTCCAAGAATTTACACCAGTTCTTCCACACTCTTCCAAACAATTAAAGAGGAGGTAATGCTTCCTAACTCATTGTATGAGGCTAGTATTATCCTTACACCAAAGACATAACAAAGACACTACAAGAAAAGAGAATTACAGGGCCGAGCCTGTGGCACACTCTGGAGAGTGTGGCGCTGGGAGCGCAGTAGCGCTCCCGCCGCGGGTTCGGATCCTATATAGGGATGTCCGGTGCGCTCACAGCGCTCACTGGCTGAGCGTGGTGCGGCCGGTCTCAAAAAGGACAAAAAAAAAGAGAGAATTACAGACCAATATCCCTTATGAATATCAATGTAAAAATACTCAACAAAATACTAGCAAACCAAATGTAGCCACATATTAAAAAGGTTACACATCATTCCCAAATGGGAATGCAAAGATAATTCAACATATGAAGACTGATGTAATATGCCCCATTAATAGAATGAAGGGAAAAAACACTTGATCATCTCAATTCATGCAAAAAAAGCATTTGACAAAATTCATCTCCTTTTCATGATACACTAGGAATAAAAGGAAAGTTCCTCAACACGGTAAAGGCCATATATGGAAACCCATAGCTAATAGAATAGTCAGTGGTAAAAAAAACTGAAAGCTTTTCTCCTTGAAGATCAAGAACAAGACAAGGATGCCGCCTTCCACTGCTTCTAGTTAACATAGTACTGGAAATTTTAGCCAGAGTAGTTGGGCAAGAAAAAGAAATAAAAGGCATCCAAATTGGAAAGGATGAAGTAAAATTATCTGTTTACAGATGACATGATCTTATATGTAGAAATTCCTAAGGAATCCACACAAAAAATTTTAGATTCAATAAATGATATCACTGAATTTGCAGGATATAAAATCAGCACACAAAAATCAATTGTATGTTATACACTTGGAATGAACAATCTGAAAGGGAAATTGAAGAAAACAGTTTCATTTACAATAGCATACAAAAGAAAAAAATAACTAGGAATTAATTTGTCCATGGATGCAAGAGACATACACTGAAAATTATAAAACGTTGAAATAAATTAAAGCCTAAAAATGAAAAGATACCCATGTGCATGGATTGGAAGACTTAGTATCATCAAGATGACAATACTACTCAAAGTGATGTATAGATTCAATGCAATCCCTATCAAAATCCTAATGTCCTTTTTTGCAGAAAGAGAAAAACCCACCCTAATATTCACATGTAATCTCAAGGGACCCTAAATAGCCAAAACAATTTGGAAAAAACGAAGTTGGAGGACTTGCACTCTTGATTTCAAAATCTGCTTCAGTGCTACAGTAATCTAAACAGTGTCATACTGTCAGAAGGACAGACAGACAGACCAACAGAATAGAATCTAGAACCCAGAAATAAACCTTTACATACACGATAAACTGATTTTCAACAAAAGTGCCAAGACTATTCAATGGCAAAAGGGTAGTCTTTTCAACAAAAAATGTGTTGAAAACTGGATATCCATATGTAAAAGAATGAAGTTAGACCCTTATCTTACATCATATACAAAAATGAACTGAGATGGATTAAAGACCTATGTAAGACCTAAGACTATAAAACTCTTATAAGAAAGCATATGAGAAAATCTTCATGACATTGGATTTGGCAATGATTTCTTGGATATGACACCAAAAGCACAACAAATAAAAGAAATAGATAAATTAGACTTCATCAGCCTGAAAAATTTCTGCTTAGCAAGGGAAACAATGAACAAAGTGAAAAACAACCCACAGAGTGGGGAAAATATTTACAAATTATACATCTGTTAATAGGTTAATGTGCAAAATATATTTTAGAAATCCTACAGCTCAACAAAGGATGTGAATAGACATTTCTCCAAAGAAGGTATATAAATGGCCAATAAGCATGTCATTAGTCATGGGGAAATGCAAATCAAAACCACAACGAGATATAACGTTCCATCTTTTAGGATGAATGCTGTCAAAAAAAAAAGAAAATAAGTGTTGGTGAGGTTGTGGAGAAATTGGAACCTTTGCGTGTTGTGGGTTGGTATATGAAATGGTGTTTCATGGGATACAGTTTGGTGGTTCCTCAAAAAATCTAAACTTAGAATTGCCATATGACCCAGCAATTTTATTCCTACGTATATACCCAAGGGAATTGAAAGCTGAGACTCATACTTGTGTGTGCATGTTGTTAGCAGCAGCATTCACAGTAGCCAAAAGATGAAAATAACCCAACTTTTCATCAACAATGAATGAATAAACAAAATGTGGTACACAAATGCAATGGAATATTATTCTGTCATAAAAAGGAGGGAAGTTCTAATATGAGCTGCAACATGGAAGGACCTTGAAGACATGATAAGTGAAAGAAGCCAGACAGAAAAGAACAAATATTGTATAATTCCACTTACATGAAGTGCCTAAAATGGGCAAATTCATAGAGACAGAAAGTAAATTAGAGGGTACCAGGGACTGGAGGGAGGGGCATGAATAGTTACTGCTTAATGGTCTCAGGATTTCTGTTTGGTGTCATAAAAATGTTTTGGGAATAAATCGTGGTGATCATTGCACAACATTGTGAATGTAGTTAATGCCTCTGAATTATACACCTTAAAAATGGTTAAAAGGCAAATTTTATGCTTATATTTTATCATGAGTTTTTAACATTAATACACTAAAAACTATTGTATCGTTTACTTCAAATGGGTGGATTGTTTAGTATGTGAATTATATCTTAATTCAGCTGTCAAAAAAAAGGATAGATACTCTATGATTTCATTCACGTGAAATTCAAAAACAGGCCGAATTGACTTTGTGAGAAGTCAGGATAGTAGTTACCTTTATAGAGGACAGAGGGTAATGTTGGTATTCAGAAACATACACAGTAAGGCCCTGTGGTAAGTGCAGTGCTAAGGACGTTAGGGTCTGAGGGGCGTTCATAGAGCTGTCTAATCCAGCCTGGCGCAGAGGATGGTGTGCACAAAAGCCGGGAGTCCAGCAAATGTGGTGCACACAGGGAAGCCCATGCTTCTGTTTGGATTTTCTGTAGCATGAAATGTTAGGCGAGGCATGGTGGACAATGAGTTAGAAAGGCAAAAAAGGATTAAAAAGCAGATAAACTGGGTCAGAGTCTTTGACTTAGCATGTAGGTGGAGGGGAAGAGACAGATTTTAAGGAGGGAAGTAATATGGTTAAAGATGTATTTTATTTAGATCACAGTGGGTGGCTGTGTAGGCGATGGATTTGAAGTTAAGTACTTTGCAAAGTAGCAGGGCTGTGATTTAAACCCAGTTCCATCTGACCCAAAGCTGGTAGGTTTGTCATCAAATTAAGTAGGAACTGAGGCTGTCTTTGAAGCCATCATGTACAGGGAAGGAGGATTCAAGAAAGTGAGATGAGCATTAAATTGTTCTCTAGGTATTTGTTTCTTCAAATCTTGCTATTCTTAGATATTTTTAATAGTTGTCTTTAGAAATCCTGGCTATTGTTGTTTATTTTAGAAAAGAATTTGATTTCTTTTTAAGGGGAAAAAAGGGATGAATAGTATTCTTTTTTATTCTTTAGTTAAGTCTGTTCAAACACAAGATCAAAAATTGCCTTGGGTACAAAATTTGTAAGCCTAAGTATTATGATTAAAAATTATGGCAAAAGTAATGATTATGTTTAAAATAGGATGCAGTGTTTTTTTAATCAAACAGGTTAAGTGGTTCTCATAAGAATATCTGAATAAAAGCACAAACTAGACGAACTTTGAAGGACTCTTAGTTTAAGTGTCCTAAAATAAATGACAGGCAATAATGAAGGAAATTATACATCTGCTATTGTCAGTAATAAAAATGATCTAACAAAAGGTCAAAAATAATTGAAAGATAGTACAGATATACAGCTTTATAAAACCATTTGAACATCATAGATTATTTTTATCTCAACTTTAATTTCATCTTATTTATTTCTATTATAGGCCCACACAAGTGAAATGGCAGCTGATGGTTGCTAGTTGTTTCAGAAGAAGTGGTAAATGCTTTCCTTTTATGTTTTTTATTTCATTTCTGTCCTTCTTTTAGGTATTTATGCATATAATGTGTTCCAGTTGCATATTTGTTTATTAAAACACTTTTGCTAACTACACATATTTGAAGCATTGTAGGAAAAACATAATAATTACTACATACAGAAGTTATGCTTTCAAAGTGGTTATTAATCACGTATCCAATTCCCCTCTTAAAAGAAGATTCATTTTTTCCTCAAAGTTAACATGTGATCATTTCCACTACTTAGCCGTAGAGAAAAATAGAAAAACATTCTGCATACATTAATTTATATTTACATTTTCTACTCACTTGATTCTAAATGTCCTATGTACTCAGCAAAATTTATGAAACTTGAAAAGTCTGAGAAAAGTTCAGAACTCGAACAACTGGGACTATGTATCTTCTTATACCAAAGATCACTAGATATCTTGGTTTGTGTTTTTTATTCCTGCTTTTGTTATGTTCTGTTGGTGACACTTATCCTGAAGGATCTATCCTAATAGTTTTAGATGCTAATAGTTTTAGATTAACTATGAAGTAAATGATATGCTTAAAATATCAGAGATTAAGCTGGTCGATAAATCTTAACAAATTTATAATCCCTCTTACAGACCATAAATATTACTCGGAGAAAGAAATTCTTTAGTCTAAGGGAAGCACAGAAGATGTTGGCAGTGTGTTCTCACCCAGTTTTGTGGGAGGTTTCCTTCTTTATCTCTGTGAGCGCCTTCGGAACGGCATCAGAAATGTTTCAATACGTACTCAGTGTAGTCCTCAAATCATTTAAAGGGTTGATCTTTAACATTACTGTAATTCCGATGGGATATGCAACATGACTACATGTCTCTTATTTATAACAATGTGACTTCTCAGTAGCCTGTGTTCATTTCAACATCAGTCATATATAATGTGTATATTCATATGAGCTATTCTGAATGGTTTAAAGACATAACCTGCTTGAGTAATTGAGTGCAGGTCAGAAGCAGCAGCTAGTGTTTATGAGAACCTGCTGTGTGCTAGGTGCTTCCTATTTCTATTTCACAACTCTTTGATGGATTAGAATAGTCATCCCTCTTGTACAGTGAGGCCCAAAGAGAGTCATAACTTGTTTGCTGAGATTTTAGCAAAGATCTTTAACCCAAACTCATTTTTCCTATTCTTTGCTGCTACATGAAGCTAAATTTTGTACAAAACAAGTTGCTTTCTATAAACTTTTTAATGTTTAAAAAAAAAAAAAAAAAAAAATGGGCCGAGCCCGTGGCGCACTCGGGAGAGTGCAGTGCTGGGAGCGCTGCCACGCTGGGAGTGCAGCAGTGCTCCCACTGCAGGTTCGGATCCTATATAGGGATGGCTGGTGCGATGCGCTCACTGGCTAAGCGCAGTGCAGCCGGTCACAAAAAGGAAAAAAAAAAAACATTAAAAAGTTATTTTTCATCACTTCCAACTAAATGGATGACATTGAAATTAGTGTTAGTATCCCACTTAAATTATTTTTGAATTTGTCAGTTGTTCATCTGGAATAATTATTTTTAGGAAATTGAATGGATCTTAACTTTTGCCATTAAAATATTTATTTTAGGGCCGGCCCAGTGGCGCACTGGATAGTGCGCCGCTTAGGAGGCGCGGCAGCGCTGCCGCCCGAGGGTTCGGATCCCACATACAGACCGGCTCCCGCTCACTGGCTGAGCGAGGCGTGGGAGCAACACCGAGGTTTGCAATCCCGTTGCCGGTCCCTGGTCCGGTACGGGGGCAACACTGAGGGTTGCGATCCATTGCCGGACACGGAACAAAAAGACAAAAGACAAAAAAAAAAAAATTTATTTTAGGAAGTGAAACTAAGTTTCAACCATCACCCATTTACTTCTGCTCTAACCCTTTTCCAAATTTATTTTATCTGTACATTTTTCTTCCAGAAATTATATTAAGAATGGTTTGCTTGTGGCAAGTATGAAAGCTTTCTACTAAACCATTAAAGTGTGCCAGTATATTGGACTAAAATTAATACTTTGCTGAATACTATTAGTTTCTATACTTTGTTAGTGTGTTATATTTTTCTCTTTTTTATTCATAGGTAACTACCAAAGAGCGTTAGATACTTATAAAGATATTCACAGAAAATTTCCAGAAAATGTCGAATGTAAGTGACATTTTTAATGTTTTTTTGTAACTTTGACAATGTAGGTTCTCACATTTTGTGTTCTAATATATAATTACATTTGCTACAGTAATTGCATACATAAATACCAGTCTATAATTTGTGGTATATATTTTTAAATATCTTTCTAGGATCAGAAAATTTGACTATGTTAGTACACATTTTTACAGAATTTAATTGTTGACGAATTTAAATATACCACAAGGGTTGGCCGGTTAGCTCACCTGGTAGAGTGTGGTACTGATAACACCAAGGTCAAGGGTTCAGATCCCCATACTGGCCAGCCACCAAAAAATAAATAAATAAAAATAATTAAATATAGCACCAAATTCTCTTCAATAGTAAACAAGTCTATATTTCAAAGTTTTATGAAATTTTAAGAATAAATTTGGCTTATTGATTTTTCAAAGTTCATCAACTGTGGTATTTTATGGGAAAGGCATTTTTAACTGTCCATTTTAGCATACAACTTTTTGAAATTGAAAAACACTTTGAGTTTATGAAAATAGAGCCCTAATAATCTTGTTGATACTGATAGCAAATGATTTTTTAAGGTTTCAATTTTAAAACACATTGGTATGTTACTTATTTGTCATGCAAAGTAAGCTTTGTAGAAAATGTTAATTTCCCATCTTGTTGCACAATGGATTTGATGCAACTTGCACCAGTAACAGCAAAATCAAAATCAAGAAAAATATAAAATAACCATATTCATATGCTGCATATTCCCACTAAAGTGTAAGTTTGGCCCTGAAGCCAAAGGAAGGGGAAAAGTAACAATCAGTTGTATAATTTTTACTATTTTATTAGGAAATAAAAAGCTATTCCTTGGGAAGGAGAAAAATTTTTCCAACTCTTCATTCATGTTGAGACATCAAGAGATACCATAGATAAAGTCATTGAGAGATGAAAGTAGAAACTTTCTTTAAATAACATTCCTGCAGCAAATAAAATAACATGTAAGAAAAGACTGTTTTTAATTTTGTCCCTCAATGACAATAAAAACAACATATTACAATTCAATAAAAACAAATCCTTCCTGAGCCAAACTTTCCAGTGGTCCAGCCTGATCCAAGAATTAGATGTACTGCATGTTTCCTAGTTAATATATTTTTCCATTTGGCTTTTGATAAACCTCAATAGCAGATAGCTCAGTTATGATCTCTGGTAGTGCAGGAGCCAGGTGCTCTCTAATGCTGATTAGAAGTAGATTCATTCATTTACAGCAGTAGTTTCCCAATGCCGGTCAGGAAACAGACTTCATGGGAATTACCTGTAGAACTTTTAAAAAGTACTAATTTGTAGCCCTGCCTGCAGAGATTCTCATTTAGGTTTGCAGTAGACCCAGGCATCTATTTTTTCCTATTTCTTCTTTAAGAGTTTTCTATATGATTCTTAATCTCAGTCATACTAGGAAACTGGTGAGAGATTAAATGAGAGAGCAGTAATAACTTTTTGTGAAAATGGAGCAGCTCAGCATCTGCTAGGCAAAAGTTTCTCAGCCTTGGCACCTCTGACATTTAGTATTGGGTAGTTCTGTGGTGGGGGAGAGGCCGACCAGTGGATTATAAAATCTTTGGCAGCATCCCTGGTCTCCATAAACTAGATGCTAGTAGCTTTCCCACCCCCAGTTAGGAAAATCAGAAACATCTCCAGACATTACAAAATGACCTCTGGGGGCAAAATTGCCACTGGTTGAGAACCACTGTAGTAGCCATAGCACCTCTGCAAGGCCTAAAACTTAAGGTTCACTCTAAAACTTAAATGAATGATTGTCTATGCCATAGGGAATTTCCAAGATGACTTTGGCCTGTATAATTTTCAAAACAAATGTAATCAATAGTCTACCTTGGCTGTAGCCATGAGAAAACATTTATACCCATCGAATGTCTCATTTTGAGCCAAGTAGTATTCTGGCGAACCCAACAGGATAATTTAGTTTTAAAATATATTCTTCACCAAAAATTGACCTGCTCTCTAGAGTTACAGATGATATACTAAATTTCAGCCAAAAACAATGATTTTTTTATTTTAATTAAATATTCCTAAGCCACTCTTTCTGAGGTTAGGTAGATAAGAGAAACAGTAGTGCACCATTTGCAGAAAATATAAAGCACCTTCTTCTTATGAACTATTAAGAAAAATGTGTACATAGGAATTTACATAGTAATGTGTGGCTTTTTTTTTTTTTTCGTTTTTGTCTTTTTTTTTTTTTCGTGACTGGCAACGGATCACAACCCTCAGTGTCGCGCCCGTACCGGACCGGGACTGGCAACAGGATTGCAACCCTTGGTGTTGCGTCCACACCTCGCTCAGCCAGTGAGCGGCCAGTCTGTACGTGGGATCCGAACCCTCAGCGGGAGCGCCGCCGCGCTCCCAAGCGGCGCACTGTAGCTGTGCGCCACTGGGCCGGCCCAATGTGTGGCATTTTAAATTAATTTAGTACTGTCTCTTTTGCCATACATTAATGGTCGTACGTTAATTGGTTATTTACAAATTCTTGTGGAGTGACTGTGTTCCAGACACTGTTCTAGCACTATAGATGTAGCAGACAACAAAATAGACCAAAATCCTTGATGTCATGGAGCTTGTATTCTAGTGGGAAAAGACAATAAACAAATATGTAGTATGTGAGTATTTGTTACTGCTGTAAAGAAAAAACAGGTAAGGAGATAGGGAATATGGGAGAGGCTAGTATTTTAGAGAGTGTGCTCATGGAAGGTCTTTCTAACAAGACAGCATTTGAGCAGAGACCTGAAAGGAAGCAAGCCATGAACATGTGGAGGTTAGTGTGGTCAGAGCACAGTGGACCATGTGATGGGGAGTGTGGGAAGAGCTGAGACCAGAGAGAGGTGGCAGCATGGGTGGGCCAAAACCCATAGGTCCTCACAGGCCTTAGGTCAGAACTTCAGATTGTATCTTTAGGGAGCTGGTGAGCCATTGGAGAATTTTGAGCAGAAGAGTAATATGGTTTGACATATTGTCAGTGGATCACTAGAGTATGATTATGTCAAGCTTCTGTACCTGAGGTCCAAATCAAAAGATTGCTTTGGCTGCTGTATGGAGAATAAACTGGGGTGGGCAATATCTAAATAAGAAATCACTGTCTTAACTTGGACTAAAGTCATAGCAGCGGAGGTGGTGAAAGGTGGTCAGATTCTGAATATGTTTGGAAGGTAATGGTGACAGAATTTGCTGGCTATTTGAATATGAGACTTGAGAGAGAGAGAGAGAGAGAGAGAGAGAGCGCGCATCCAGGGACAGCTCCACAGATCCAGGTCTGTGCAGCTGTAAGGATGGAGTTGCTGTTTACTGAGAGGTGGAAAACTGGGTAAGGGCAGGTTTCAGAAATTTTGTTTTGGGTTGTGTAATGTTTGAGTCAACTCTTATATGTCCAAGAGAAGATGTTAAAGAGGCCCTAGGGAGGAGTTGGAGGTCATTAGTACATAAGCTCTTTTTAGTATGTTTAGCACATATTTTTGTGTTCTTCTGTTATATTTATTATCAATAATTTTTTTTAGGTTGAATTATTTTTTTAAAAAGTATTAAGACTTCCCTGTTTCTTTATCCATTTATTTGTTTCCCCAAATTTTTATCAACTATTTCCTATGTGCTGGGGATGCAGCAATTTATGTTGTCTTGATTTCTACCCTCTACAACTCACAAATAGTCAGTGTCCAAAGTGCTATGGAAGTACAGAGGAGCTCCTAACTGTGCCAGAATTAGGGGATGATTGCCATAATTAGGTCTCACAGAAGAAGTGCCATTTGAAGTGGCCTTGAAGGGTATGGAGGCTTTTGCCAGGGAGAGAAGGCCAGGTAGATGAATAGCATTAGTAAGGGCAAAGAGATAAAAGAATTCAGAGTCTATTTCAAAATACAGTCTATTCTGAAACCGTAGCAAATTGAATATGTGTTTTCCCATACTACAAACAACAAAAAAAGATATTTTATAAAACCCATAAGAGCAAAGCGTTAATTAAATTTTTGGAAAGTTTTTTGCTTAGTAGATT
This sequence comes from Galeopterus variegatus, assembly GCF_000696425.1. NCBI lineage: Eukaryota > Metazoa > Chordata > Mammalia > Dermoptera > Cynocephalidae > Galeopterus > Galeopterus variegatus. The sequence goes on from NW_007727059.1 coordinate 110,930, forward strand.
AGAAAACAAACTGCAGGGTAGGTAGGTAGCAGAGAGGTCAACAAGAAGCAAAGCAGCTCATGCCATAGAGCCCCAGTACTGGGGGCATCAGAGAATGGGGGACGTGCCAGCCAGTGCTGAAAATAGGAGGTTTGGCTGAGAGTTTGCATACGAAACAGCTAGATGTCCAAATCCCCTATCTAAATTGCACAGCAGGAAGTTAGGCAAAACGTGATGAGGGTGTTGGTGGATGATGTGGAGAGATGTATTGAGAAATATTTAATAGAGTCAAAATGGTTAATTGTAAAAGTAGGAGAAAGAGAATAACTTGGGTATTTATGTAGATAATGAGAGATAAGGAGAGAGAGAAAATGCAGGAGGAAATTACAAGGTTTGGGTAGATCTCTTATTTCGGCCTAAGAGGGGAAAAAACCCACCATGAGGCTATGAAAAAAATGGTATTTAACAAGGAAGTATAAACAATTTTTATGACCCAGAGAAATAGAAGAGTTCAAAAAATTATTACAGGAACCAGAAGAAAATGTATAGAAATATTTGATCCCTTCGGTAAGATCAAAGAACACATGACCTCTACCTGCCTCAGAGGCAGAAAGTCACAGGCTGCAGTGAAAAGATAATAGGATGATACATAAGAAAGGACTATAGGGAAAATAATAATGTGTAGCAGAATTAAAATCTACCTGAAGACAGTAAGGAGTAGAAAATCAAGTTTGTAATTGGAAAAGTAATAAGTTCTCAAAGAATGCAGAGAAAAGAACAAAGATTAAAGAAGATGAAAGTTTGATAGATACAGAAGACAAGAGAGTTATAACGTAAGAATTTGTGTTGCCAAGAAATAAACCAGAACATTTGCAATAAAAGCAAAAATCAAAGACATAGTAGAAGAAAACATTCTAGAACAGAAAAAAAAAAAAAAAAGATCTGCTATCTGCAAAGGAAGAAAAACTGGACAATTATTAGCAACACTAAAACACCAAACACTAAATACCTAAGGTAGTGAGACAGTATCTCAAGAGTTTCGAAAACTTCTTTACCCCTGCATGTAAAGGCAACAGAAAGATGTTCTTAGATATGTAAGGGCTTAGAAAATATACTCATCTCCACTTCTTGGGAAAACAAAAAGTTGACTTAAGCTTAATTTGGAAGCTCACTAGAAAGCTGAATTAAACTTTAGAGCTCAAAAAGGGAAATTATGTTATGTAAGAACAAGTAGTGAGCATAGAAATTCATTTAACATGAAGTTAAATCTAAATAATTATAAAGTATAATTTAAGTGGTAGGTGGTGAGGGGAGAGCTGAGAAGTATGCTACGTTCCTCCTCACTTATGGGAGTTCTACTTGGAGTAGAAACCAGTGCACTGTCTCTGAGGGCAGATTTGTAGTATGTATCAGGAGCCGCAAAATGGTCATAGTGCTTGGATACAGTGAATCCACTATTAAATAATTTATCCCAAGGGAATAAGAAAAGTACACAAATGTTTGAAACAACTTTAATGTTAATAAAATGAATAAAATTATGACATATCATAAAATACTTTGCAGGCACGGAAACTATTTTTTGAACTTAACCAGGGATTATTATGTTGGTAACAGAAAAGCATAGAAAGGTATAAAAATGTTTAGTTTTGTCTTTGGGTGGAGGAGTAATGGGTAACTTTTATTTATTTATTTTTGTATCTTTACTTGTTTTACCAGTTCTCTACAATGACCTGCATTGCTGTTGTATTGAGAGAAACAAATTATTTTAAAATGTGATAATGAAAATATTCAAAGTAACTTAGACCATAAATAGCAAAAGCCATTCTTGTAAATGTAGAAACAAAATAATTGTGGTTTTTAGCATTCACTGCATGTTTTTAAAATTTTGCTAATTTTAGAAACAGTCTTGACTGAAAAAGCAAATTCCAGAAGGCTGCATAAAGAATAATGCCGTTTTAATAAGACCCGATAGCAAGCAAAACTAAACAATATGTTATTTGGTGATATATATTTAAGTGATAAAACAAAATGATGAACACAGTAAATCCAGGGATGGAAGTGTGGGACGGATGGGAACAGCGCATAGGCAGAGGGAGTGCTCTAGTCCTCACCGAGATGGCTGTTCACTGGCGTTCAGTTCCACTCTGTCGTAGTTGTTTTATATGTATTTGATGTCAACTGCAAGCCCAATGACGGTAAAGTACATCTTTTGTACAGTCCCAGTGCTTTGCATGTAGTGTGAATAATATTAAAAGAATGAATTTACTGACAGTAAAAAGAACATTTATTAGTAATTTTTATTATTATTATAACGTGTACAGATTGTCTACATTTTTTAGCCTAGTCTCCCATACCACTCTTTACATGTACTTATGAAATTTACATGAGAACAATAACAAATGTTACATCTGCCTTTTAAATTCTCTCCCAGCAGTGCCCTTGTGCCATGTTCCTTCTAGGATCTGGCAACATAAGGACAGGGCAGGTGGAGAGAGTCCCTTCAGACCCCCTTCCAAAGAAGTCATTTCTCCCAGGTCCAGAGATTGCAAAGTGTAATTATTTTTCAGGAGAGAAAGAAACACTCTCTGTGAGCATCATTCCTACCTTTGTCCCAAAAGACTGGGTTGATTTGTTGGACTTTCAACACTATGTATATTACATTCTTTCCTAAATATATTTTTCACAATTTAGGTCTGCGTTTCTTGGTTCGTCTCTGCACAGATATTGGATTAAAAGAAGTTCAAGAATATGCTACAAAACTCAAGAAGTTGGAAAAAATGAAAGAAATAAGGGAACAGGTATCTCACATGGGCCAAAAACTGCTCTCTGTTTATTTTCAAAATGTCAGCCTTCTGCAGCTCGAATTTGTGATATTGGGAGTTTCCATCAGAAAACGGAGTTGAATTTCTTTTTTCTGCTGTAGCATAATAGGAGCAATAACTAAAATTCTAGTTTTAGGATAAAATTCTGACAAAAGTGGGTTTCCAGTGGGAGTAAGTGCCATAGATGCCATGCAGTCTTCCATGGAGACGGCTACCGACAGGTGAATGTGGCCTTCCATGACATGAAGCTGCCCACAGGTTAACTCCAAGGCTCAATATGTATCACTTGGAGAGTCCTGTGGCCCATGCGAGGCACTTACCTGTCTGCAACAACAGCAAGCTCTTTTTCAAGCCCTTTCCTATTAGTAGAGCCTGGCTCTGAGAATAACATTAACATACATGGAAGCATTTTAAGTGCACTTCTGTGTTCTGGGCGGCGTGTGGAATAACAATGCTCTTATTTTTACTTCTTTAAAAGGATAATCTCTCCTACGTTTGAGCCTAGAATATTTAAAAATTTAATATAGTTTTTGAGCATCTGCCTTTCATAGAAAATATGTTCTTGAAGCTTATATTGCTATATTGGAAATTAAATTCTGAGCGAGGGATTATATTGATTTTTTTCTTATACTATTCCAAAAGTATGACAAAGGACTTTTCAAGAATTTTTTTTTTTCCTTTTTGTCTTTTTTCGTGTCCGGCAACGGATCGCAACCCTCAGTGTCGCGCCCGCACCAGACCGGGACCGGCAACGGGATCGCAACCCGCGGCGCTGCGCCCGCACCTCGCTCAGCCAGTGAGCGGGAACCGGTCTGTATGTGGGATCTGAACTCTTCGCGGGAGCGCCACCGCACTCCCAAGCGGCGCACTGTAGCAGTGCGCCACCGGGCCGGCCCCTTTTCAAGAATTTAATTATCATGGATATAAAGAAAATCTGAATTCTGTATTTGCTTTCAAAACATAGTTATCTTGTTTTTGCTTTTAAGATGTGGTCTGATTAGTCTATTTTAAAAGTATCAGTTCTGAAAGGATTGTGAGCAAACATAGATTTTTTTTTTTTTTTTTTGTCTTTTTCCGTGTCTGGCAACGGATCGCAACCTTCAGTGTTGCCCCCGGACCGGACTGGGGACCGGCAACGGGACCACAACCCTCGGTGTTGCTCCCGCGCCTCGCTCAGCCAGTGAGCGGGAACCGGTCTGTATGTGGGATCCGAACCCTCGGGCGGGAGCGCCGCCGCGCTTCCCAAGCGGCGCACTCATCCAGTGCGCCACCGGGCCAGCCCTAGATTTTTTACTTTATAAGTCCTATAAAATATCAAGTCGTTATTATGTAAAGTTACCTAATATAGAGCCATGGGTGTGTATGGAAAGAGTCAAATTCTTCAGACTTTACAAGTTGAAGTTTCACCAAACAGTGAACATAAAACTACTACAAATATGGATTGTGCATAATACGCTTCTCACAACTTAAAACCTTAAAATGGTATATGCATTAGCATCTCTGATTTGTTAGACTTCCAGTGTTGATCCCTTTTAAGCAATAAGAAGTAGCCTTCTACCTCCCTGGGAACTTCCTTGCAGCCAGTTCACAAGGGATCTTAACTCAAGCTTTAAGCAGCATTCGTTCCGGGGAATTCCTGGGAAGTAAACTTGAGGGGTAAAGAATTACTTTTCACTATTTTTTTGTAGTTCACTGTTAATTTCACTTCCCATTCTTAGTTGTATCTTAGTTGAGCCATTATAGATAGCGTTCTCTCTTCTTGATCTTTACAGAACTTGTATCCCCCTTTACGTTTGCTTCTCCCTCCTTTGTCTCTTCCCTTTTCCGCTTTGCTTTATTACAGCCTCTATATTGTGAAGTGCTTTTGTTTTTCATCTGGCTGATTACTATCAGCTAATATTCATGTGGACTAATGAATTTTACTATATAAATGAATATATGAATATCATTGAAATTACTTTTCCTTTCTAATTACTACTCAGCCTCTCAATTCCTCGTCTATGAAAATATTTATATATTTACTGAATATAGTCAACTTTTGTCTATTTCTCTCATAGACCTGACATCTTTTCATACTCATCTGTATTTTGAAAAATAAAACTACCTTTTTATGGTGAAACATAAGGGTTTCTACTGACAGTATGTCCAAAGGGACTAGACCTTTGCTTAGCAAGCCTCATTTTCATAGGTATGGTGCAAATTGATAGTGTCAACTATATTTTAGAATATTTAAAACTCATGGGAACAAACCATTTGTCAGGTACACCTAGGAATTTTAGAAATATCTATTTTTCTACAAATAAATGATTTATTAATTACAAATAATCACTATATTATACTCACTGAAATAATTTTCTAATGATTTTCTTAAGAATACTTTAGTAAACACATATGAGTTACCATTGATGCATTTAAATTATCTAGTGTTTATCTTACCTTTCTTACCCAAATTATTGACATCTAACTGCACTTACCCAGTGCCTCTTTTGGTAATATTTTATCACTGCTCTCGTTGTAATCTGTATAAAATCCAACCGCAATCATTTAGATATCTTCTCTCATTACATCTTTTTCTTAATATTTTTCACTTGAACTTTGTTGTACTTCAGTCTTTCATTAAAATTAAGTCATTAGTTCACAAACATTTAATTTCTCTTTCTAATTTCCTTGGAATCTGTTTGGTTTCTCCAGACTGTACTCAGTAAGTCGTTTCCTTTTTTCTATTTTTCTCAAATTGTTCTATATGCATATGAGAATTTTATCCATTATTCTTCAGTATTCTTCATTAAATCATACATCAAAGAAGTGTTTTCTTGATGTTTTCCGATCTGTTTTGTTTATAAACACAAAGTGGAGAGGGAAAAAATCAATGGAAAAGAATTGTAGGAAGAAGAAAAGAGGCTTAAAGAGAAAGAATTCATGCATATCTGAGAGCCAGCTTCTCAGTTAATTGCTGTCTGTCCCATTTCAGTTTCTTTCTTAGATTATGAGCCTGTAGGACAGGGCATTCTGTTTCCTGGTTTGTGTAGTGTGTAAAACACTATTAGTTATGTCACAAAATGTAATAAACTTAATTAAGGATGCTTTCTTTTTCTAAATTTGAACTTAAAACTTCTTGTTACCTTTTCTGTGTGTTTCTTGTTTAGAATCAGTCCCATTGGAAAAACGTAACTTTTTTTTATATGATTAAATTTATTCTTAAACATCACTGTAAAGGCTGCATAATACCTCATTAAGCAGATGTATCTTGATTTATTTAAACATTCCCACGTCATTAAACAGTGAAGTATCTTTTTTATAGTTGGTAACATTCTGTAATCAGTCAAATTTTCAGGTGTTTCTTGCTAAAGTTCTTGGCCTCTAAAGTTCTTTCCTCTTTGTAGGAAAGTGCTTTCATATTGTTGACATGAGACATTTCATGAAAAAGCCTTGTGATTGAGACCAGGGAATATCATAGATAATCACATCAAACCTTTATCTGGAGCTGCTAAAAAGAATACAGAATTGACCCTCAGTCTTTATTTTTTATTTCCTCTGGAAGTGCTGATTATGACAAAAATTTGGCAGCAGGAAGGAAAAGAAGTAAAGAGCCTGGGCAATCTGTTCTTGACCGATGTTAGCAATCTTTGTGTTTCTGGTTGCAGTTCTCTCTTTAATTCCTCTTTGTTGCATCTGCTTAACGAGACAGTGACAACAGTGGCTGACAATTACTGAGTATGCAGTAAGTGCGGGCACTGTTCTAAGCGCTTTACATGTATTAACTAATTTAATCGTCACAATAATTCTGTAATGTTGGATGTGGCATTATTATTGCTATTTTTTATGGGAGGAAGACTGAGACCCGTAGTGATTAAGTAACTCACTCCAGGTCACACAGCTGTTAGGGAGCAGACCTAGAATTCAAATCCAGGCAGGCTGGCTCTTAAGTCCAGGCTTCTAACTACTGTACCTTACTACCTTATGAATGGGGGAGGAATAGGAAGATGCAAATAATGATTTTCAGTTGATATATGTCCTTCAATCAAAATGTTCCTTGCCGTCAGCCCACTGCAATTAGATTAGGGGTTAGGGTTTTAGAATTGTGCTACTCGAAGTGTGGTCTGTGGAGCCTCAGAATCATCTGAGAGCTTCTTAGTATTGCAAAACCTCAGGCCCTACCCCAGACCTACCTAAAACCAACTCCAGAATTAAAATCTCTGGCTGTGGGGACCAGGAATCTGTGTGTATATGTTTTAACAGGTTCTGCAGGTGATTTTTGTACTCACTGAAGTTTGAGAAATACTCAGACTTTATGCCCCCAAAGGGTCACCTTGCAGATGATCAAGTATTAGCTCAGGATACAGAATCTGATTTAAGGGGGGAAAAGATAAACATAAAATAAATCAAGTCACAGATTTATCTTAATTGTTTAAAAATGAAAAAAAGATGAGTGTAGACTTAAGAAAGGAAGATAAACCAGTTCAGGTTTACTGTCAGGACAGTATATCCCCCAAGCCCCTAACTCCTACTTTAAAATGTTAAAGCTAGAAGTTTTATGTACATTGACTTTTCAGAGAAACATTTGTCATCCTGGAACTATTATGGGAAGGAAGACTGTTTGCCTGTGTACTTGGGGGACCCACATTCCTGAGTAAGAAGAAAACTTTGCACATTGTGCATTATAAGTGCCAGCAGGAAGCAATTCCAGGTACAGTGCTGTCGGCCAGATGGGACAGCCTTGCTCCCTGCCCACCACCTCTGAACACTGAGCCCCATAGCTGTATGCCCTAGCCCTGGCTTCTAAAGAATGCTTTGCTTTTGTGCTTCACTAAACATGAAACATTAGCTGCAAAGGAAGTCTGTCAAGGCTACACTTTATATCTGGAAAAGAGCAAAACAAGAAGAGCAGGAACTGAGGACTAAGTATTTTAAATATAAAAAAGGAGGAAAAAATATTAGTCAAAAATATCAAATAGGGTTTGAGAACAAAAGGAAATGATTAAGAGGAAAAAGAAAACGGATAAAGAAACAACATACAAAATACAGAAAGTTTTAATAGCTAGTCCAAAAGCAGAAGTATTTTAATAATTCCATTTCTAAAATCAAATTTCCAAGTGTTTAAAATACTAAAATAGAGAAATGCTGTTCCAGTATTTGATATTTTCCCCCAAAGAAATCAGGAAAGAAGTTCAAAAAATGCTTTCTTTTGGCTAGATTGGCAAAATGTTATGAGACACTCAAGATTTATATAATACGTAATTGGTACTTCTACCCAAATTTCCAGTTGTTACCAAAAAAAAAAAAAAAAAAAACAACAAACCAATGAAAAGAAGTATAGAGCTGAGTTCAGCAGAAACCCTTTTGGTTATATTTCTTAAAAAGAAAGAGATTCAGTATTAAGATCCCATAAAGGTATAGCTTTAAAATTGACTATACTCAAAAACAGATTTTTTTTTTGTCTTTTGTCTTTTTTCCGTGTCTGGCAACGGATCGCAACCCTCAGTGTTGCCCCCGTACCGGACTGGGGACCGGCAACGGGATCGCAAGCCTCGGCGGTTGCTCCCGCGCCTCGCTCAGCCAGTGAGCGGGAACCGGTCTGTATATGGGATCCGAACCCTCGGACGGGAGCGCTGCCGCGCTTCCCAAGCGGCGCACCATCCAGTGCGCCACCGGGCCGGCCCCAGATTTTTTTAAAAGGTCAATTTCTTGTAGCTATAATAAAAGCTACAAGAATGTCTTGCACATTTTAGGCATTATTGCATTGACAAAATTCAAGAAAAATACTGAATAGAATATGTATCTTTGCTATCGAACTTGTGATGATTTGCATATTGATTACATTTTCTGGGATAAGATTCCCAATTGCTTCTTAAAGACCATTGATTTCAAGTGATTTCATGCACTCCCTTGTGTTAGTTCCTCAGTTCACTCAGAAAGCATTTACTGAATTCTGCTGTGCCTTGTGGAGGATACAGTGAGGCATAAGAGTTGGCTCCAGTTCTCAAGGCACCAACACGGATGGCAGGATGAGAGGTTACTCTGCCACCCAGCATGGAGAGATGTGTGGTGGGTGAGGAAGCATCAGAGCTTGGGAACAGGGAGGTGAGGGATGCTGTGCAAGCGAGGGAATCACAGGTAGTTCCTGGAGGAGCTCATAGTTGGGTAGGAGAGATTGGACACGTTGAGTTTGGTGTGGAAAGAAAAAAGTGCAGGCAGAGGTCAGAGGACAGGAAGTTAAGGCAACTTTTACGGATTCTTTGCAATTGAAGCCACTAAGGAATGTTTTAAATTCTGTTTCCTCTTGAATTTGAAGTCAGAGCCAGAATCCTTAACTAGGTGACAAGTAACTGCTCCTTGTTCCATTGACAAAAACTGAACTCTTATGGAATAAAAGTGTAGTATGGCGGACGGAACCCTGGACTTCAGTCTTGTTCGCTGTAAACTGAGGAGAGTGTTCTAGATCAGTACTTCTCCAGCTATCTGCGGTGGTTACTTTTTTTCCAGTCTGTCACTGACATTACTAGAAATATGGTCATGCACTTGGATGTCGGCAGTGTCACATCACTATAAAAGTTGTAAGCCCTTGCCCTGGAGTTCTGTGTTCATCTTGTTGAGGACAGGTGGCAGTTTGTGGACCCACAGAGGTTTCCAGACCACACTGTGGGTAGCACTGTTTTGGATCTCTGGGATCTATCAATTTGTAAGGTTCCGATTTCATTCCAGTTCGCTTTGCATGATTTCAGTTTCCCACCGTCAGTCAAGAAGAGAATAGTACAATTAGATACTTTGAGACAGAGAGCACACCCACATAACTTTCATTACAGTATATTGTTATAATTGTTCTATTTTATGATTAGTTGTTGTTTTTAATCTCTGTGCCTAATTTATAATTAAACTTTATCATAGGGATGTTCGTATAGGAAAAAACATAATGTGTAGGGTTTGGTACTCTCTGTGGTTTCAGGCATCCACCGGGGGTCTTGGAATGTATCCCCCACAGATGAGGGGGCCCTGCCGTATGTGGTATTTATGGTCATATATTAATATTAAAGAGGAAAGGTGTAGAGGCACAAAATGTTTATTTTCTTTCTCCTGACGTAGATTTATTTAATTTGTTTCATAATTACATCTACCTTGCTCTACCTTCTTCTCTCATTTTTCTTGAAAGTGGGAATGGCATCAAATTTTTTCAGAATAGAAATGCCATCTTTTTCTCATGTTATTAAAACTATAAATGTTCTTTTAAAAGTTCAGATTACTTTTATAATGATTTTTTAATTCAAATAAAAATATATAAAGAAAAAAGTTAGAAGTCACCTATCCCACCATGTAGCGATCACAATTAGTGTTTTATTCTCCCAGGCATTTTTACATATATATATGAACATATACTAATACGTTTATTTATTTTTTATTTTTTTATATTTTATTTTTGTCTTTTTATCTTTTTCCGTGTCCGGCAATGGATCGCAACCCTCAGTGTTGCCCCCGGACCGGACCGGGGACCGGCAACAGGATTGCAACCCTCGGCGCTGCTCCCGCGCATCGCTCAGCCAGTGAGCGGGAACCGGTCTGTATGTGGGATCCGAACCCTCGGGCGGGAGTGCCGCCGTGTAGCGATCACAATTAGTGTTTTATTCTCCCAGGCATTTTTACATATATATATGAACATATACTAATACGTTTATTTATTTTTTATTTTTTTATATTTTATTTTTGTCTTTTTATCTTTTTCCGTGTCCGGCAATGGATCGCAACCCTCAGTGTTGCCCCCGGACCGGACCGGGGACCGGCAACAGGATTGCAACCCTCGGCGCTGCTCCCGCGCATCGCTCAGCCAGTGAGCGGGAACCGGTCTGTATGTGGGATCCGAACCCTCGGGCGGGAGCGCCGCCGTGCTTCCCAAGTGGCGCAAGTGCGCCACCGGGCCGGCCCAATACGTTTATTTTTTTAAATGGGACTTACAAAAATGGGATTTTTACAAAAATACTGTCTTATAACCTTTTCCCTCCACTTACCAAAATTCCATGGACAGCTATCTGTGTCAGTTCCTGTCACTTTTTTTTTGTTCTATATTCTGTTGTGTAACTATCTCCTTCCCGGGTTAGTGTTGATGTGATGAGAATTGTCTTGTCAGTCATTGTTTCCTTTCCTGTCTACATCAGGCCTTATCTCACACCACTCCAAAGTGAGCACGAATTTCTGTGAACTTTATTAATGTTAAAACTCTGAAAAGGGGCCGGCCTGGTGGTGCACTGCTACAGTGCGCCGCTTGGGAGCGCGGCGACACTCCCACCGAGAGTTCAGATCCCACATACAGACCGGCTGCTCACTGGCTGAGCGAGGGGCGGGCGCAACACCGAGGGTTGCGATCCTGTTGCCGGTCCCGGTCCAGTATGGGCGCGACACTGAGGGTTGCGATCCGTTGCCGGTCACGAAAAAAGACAAAAAGGGAAAATAAATAAATAAATAAATAAAACTCTGAAAAGATGGGGTCAGTATTTCTCTATCTGAAACCTTCACACACCGTGTGATGAGAACATTAACCAATATTTATTGTGCTCTTAAAATGTACCCAGTCCTGTGCTAGATCTGAGGTGGGTCAAGTATCGGATGTGTCCTCCAGGAGCAGGAAGCAGCTCCGGCCCTCTGTGCCCTGTGTGCCCTGGGGGCAGCAGGTGCCTCCACAGCCGGGCAGTCACTGGGGGGCTTATGCTTCAGGACCTTATTTGTATTGGCCCCTTCTAAATAGATTTTTATTCTTGCTCCTATTTTATTTTCATAATTTTATATTCTCTTTCTCCAGAAGGTTTCCCCAAAATGTACAAGCTTCTGGCCCCACAAATTCTGGATCCGCTCCACCGTCATCATTGTTTTCCCTCCCAAAGAGCTCCAATAAGTTATCTACACTTGGTGTGTATTTTCTCACCTCCCAGGGGCTCTGCAGATTGGTCCAACCTTGACTCCTTCCATTCACAGAGCTAAAATCACCCTCACTGAGATTAATCACCTTCATGTTGATAAATATAATGGACACTCTCTAATTTGCACTCTGCCTGACTTAGCAGCAGCTCTGTGTTTATGGCCTCTGTAACACACGCCTCCTACTTTCCTTCAGTTCCTCTGGACTCCATGCAGGCCCCATGTACGTCTCATTCCACCTTAAAGGGCCGGACCAGCTCCAGGTTGGCCCTGCAGTAGTGTACTGAGGGGTGTCAGGGAGTCTGACCCTCTGCCTCGCAGATCGTCATGTGCGGTGGCTGTGTCTCTTGAGAGCTTTGCTTTGCATCTACTAAGGAAGAACTTAGATCATGACTGAAAACACTGCTGATCAGACCTCTATCATGTAAGTGGTATGACAGATGAGTCTTGACTGAGTCTTGACAGTTCAGGTTTCTTTGAACTTAGAACCTCATCAAAGTAACGTTTTGATAAATGTTTTGGTGTTACTTTTGAAATGGCTACAGCTACTATAAGTAGTTGGTGTACAAGACTCATTGGGGTGGAATTCACTGATTTTCAACTGCAAGCAGGTGTTTGGTTGGAAAGGCAGTTAAAACGCCACATTCTCTGCACACAGGAGGGTGGTGAAGGAGCAAGACAAGCTGGCAGGCAGAGTGTGGCCCTGAGCGCGATGAGTGTGTGGTAGCACTGAGCACATGCAGTGAGCAGACACCCGGGACACTCAGGGCGTCTCTTGAGGAGAGGACAGGAGAGGAGAGATAAAGAAAGAGCTGGAACAAAGACGAAGGAGGGCTCAGCAGACAGAGGGAGTGACCAAAACTCCATGCAAGAGAAGAAGCCGGGTATCCAAGGAGATGCTGGCTGCCTTTTATTCTCAAAGCTGGTGGGCAGTCAGTTTGTGAAGGTGAGGAGGACAGGACGTTGTGTTTGTGAGATGGCGCTGTGCTCACAGGTTTTCCCCAGCAACCCCAGCATAGCACGTCATCCTGGGAGAAACAGAGGAGACAAGGAAGTCACTGAATCAACCCAGATGTGGCTTTCTCTTGGTGAGTGAAGCAGAAGGACAGGAGGCAGGTAAGGACCTTGCAGGTCCTGATGTGGCTGCAGTGAGCATGGCAGGTCGTGAGTGAAGGCTGGACAGAAAGTAGAGCTGCAATAGGGATTAATAGAAGAGGGTAAGAGTCAGGGGATTGGAAAGTTCTAGATGAGGACAGGGTACAGGTATGGTGGGGTGAAGACTGTCAGGATCTTGGAGGTGCTCACCTTCCTAAACTGTCCTGTGCTCAACCTGTGGTCACTTAAGCAAGACACAGATCTGTTTTCACATTTGATTTGAAATACTGTCAAATTACATGGGCATTTGTCTTGATGAGTTTAATTATCTGTAGGTCTTTTAGATATGCTGGAGATGATCAATCTGTGGATAGATGAAAATCAGGATTTGAAATAAAGTCAGATTATACATGTTTAAATTCTTATTTTGTTTTTATTTTATTTTACTTTATTTTATTTATTGAATCAAAATCGATTATACATATTTTGGGGGTTGAACATTGAGATATGTTGATTAAATCAATATTACTAGCATATATATTGTTACAAATTATAATTATTCTTTGTGCCCCTTGTCCAACCTCTCCCCTTCCCCCATTGCCTTCCCCTCCCCCCTCTAATCGCCTAGATTTCTTCTCTCCTTCTGAAAGAATAATGGTTACTCTGTTAACTTGTTGCCTAGATGATCTGTCCAATGCTGAGAGATGTGATCAGGTCCCCCAATATTATCATAGAGCAGATGCTTCTTCTGTCACTCTGAAATGGGTTTTGTGGAAAGAGACATCCTCGTCTTTTCTTTGTGTCTGCTGGTGACTCTTCTTGTGTCATGCACTCCAGTGGTTGGCGGACCATCTGTGTGGTGGCTGTGGCATCTAGCCGCTTTTTCAGCAGCCATGGTTATTGTGGTGGCTGTGGTGGGCCACCCACGTGGAGGTGCTGTTTTTGGCATGCTCCTCGGCACTGGCGGTGTGCATGGTTGTGGGGTGTGTTTGGTCCCCTTCTCCATGCTGCTGGTCCCTGGGCAGGCCCCAAGGCACTGGCGCCATGTGCCTGGTTGTGGGACAGGGGTCCAGTCCCCTTCTCCATGTCCTGGGTCCCTGGGCAGGCCCCGAGGTACAGGTGCAGTGTGCCTGGTTGTGGGAGGTGGGTCCGGTCCCCTTCTCCATACCTCAGGTACCCAGGTGGGCCCCAAGGTGCTGGCATTTTGTGCCTGGTGTGGGAGGAGGGTCCAGTCCCCTTCTGCATGCCTCTGGGCCGGGCGGACCCCGAGGTGCTGGCACAGTGTCCCTGGTAGTGGGAGAGATGTCCAACCCCCTTCTCCTTGCCTCGGGTCCCTGGGTGGGCCCCAAGGTACTGGTGTGGTGTGCCTTGTTGTAGGAGGAAGGTCTGGTTCCTGGCTCCATGCCTTGGGTCACTGGGTGGGACCTAAGGCGCTGGCTTGGTGTGCCTGGTTGTGGGAGAGAGGTCCAGTCCCCTTCTCCATGCCCTGGGTCCCTGGGTGGGCTCTCAGGTGCTGGCATAGTGTGCCTGGTTGTGGGAGGGTGGTCCGGTCCCCTTCTCCATGCCTCAGGTCCCCGGGAAGGCCCTGAGGCACTGGTGCAGTGTGCCTGGTTGTGGAAAAGGGGTCCATTCCCCTTCTCCATACCCCGGGTCCCTGGGTAGGCTCCGAGGTGCTAGCATGTTGTGCCTGGTTGTGGGAGGGTGGTCTGTTCCCCAACTCCATACCCCAGGTCCCTGGGTGAGCCCCAAGGCGCTGGGTCAGTGTGCCTGGTTGTGGGAGAGAGGTCCAGTCCCCTTCTCCTTGCTTCAAGTCCCTAGGCGGGCCCCAAAGTGCTGGTGTGGTGTGCCTGGTTGCGGGACGGGGGATCCAGTCCCCTTCTCCATGCTTCAGGTCCTCAGGCTGGCCCCAACGCACTGGGGCAGTTTGCTTGGAAGTGGGAGTGGGGTCTGATCCCCAGATCCAAGCCTCCAGTTCCCAGGCAGGCCCCAAGGTGCTGGTGGTGTGCCTGGGCCGGAACTAATTTTTTGTCCTTTGCTTCTAACATGGGGGAACTTCCTGTGGGAACCAGTACTTGAGCTGTGTGGTTGAGCTAAACTGCTACTTTGCTGCTATTTCCCTAGGGAAGGCTTTTTGTGCAGCTCAGGGTTTAATGGTTGAACTTATAGGTACTTCCAGTTCTCCAGAGACCCGGTGGATGTGTGTTGTGTAGAATCTCTGATCTGGGCCTGAGTTTTTTCATCAAACTGCACCCCATGCAATTCTGCATTCTTGACCAGTCTCCTCTGAGTTGTCCTGTGCTGACTGAGAGCAGATCAGCTGTCCTTGCTGTGTCCCAGTGTTCCCCTCTGGGCACGTCTCCCTCACCTCCTGTGCTCCAAACACTTCCCATGGGACAGGCCCTGCGCTGGTCCCTTGTGATGACTCACCGGCCTCTGAATGGCTCCCTTTTTTCAGTTGTTCTGGCTCCTCACTCCTGCGTGGGTCCACATGAACCCTATTAGTGGTCTTGCTGTCCTGGGGGCCACCAAGGCCCTCTTCTCCTCTGCTGCCTCCAAGTAACTCCATCTGAGGGCACAGCCACGGCCTCTGCCAGCTCCTGCTCCATGTGCTCAGCACCTTGAGCCTTAAAGCAGCCGCGGCCCGAAATGCTCAGAGCAGCTTTTTCTTTTTCTCATCATAGTTTCTCTCGCCTTCATGAACTCCATAGGTCTCTCCTCCTTTTTCCCTGAGCTCCAGCAGCCCTGGCTTGGCTGATGTTACATTTTTTTAGTTGTAAATTCAGTTGATTTGTGGGAGAGAGTGACGCTGGGGACCATCTATTCTGCCATCTTGATTGTATCTCCCCCTAAGTTCTTATTTTGTTACATGTTTTAAAGATTTTATTTTGTCTATGAAGGCAAGGGGAAAGATGGGGCTTCAAGGGAGATTTCTTTTCTTTTTAATAGAAAAGACTTAGGTGTGTTTATGTTGGAAAGTTCTAAGTTTTAGGAGAGTATTTCATTTTACAGATGTAAGTCTTGAATTATTTGTTGCTTTGCCTCACATGTATTTGTCACCTCTTTTCCCCTGGGTGATGAAGCCACAAAAAGAATTACTCAAAGCCCATTTCTTCCGAGCAGTGAGAGACCCCGAAGGGGTTAATTTCCCAGAACCCTCAAGTGAGAGGCATTGCTTCCTTTGGAAATTAACTGTGAACTGGGTTCTCGCCCCACATTTATTCTCCAGACCAGGAAGTTACAGGAAAATAACATAGGTGGGGTTTTAGCTAAGTATAGTTTAACAATATAGGCTGGTAACATCAGCCAAAAAAGCAAAGTGACATTCCATAATGCAATTTGCAAAAGGTTAAGTCTATCCACCAACAAAAGCTTGATCTTAGCAAACACTGTTTTTCCCTACAGCAGTTTCCCCAGCATTTTTACATACCAATCAAGTAACTTGTCTGTCCTTGAGCCAGCAACTTTGCTGTGTTACAAAGACTTTAGCCTGAGGAAAGTTTCCTGTCTTTTGCAAGGTTAACATTTCTATATGTAACTCAAAAAGGTTAGGCTAAACCTGAGACTACAGAGCTTTGGAAAATTAGGCCCTGCGAAATACATTTGCTTTATAGTATACTCTACCATTATTGAAAGAAAAGATCTTTTTTCCTAGCAGAGCAATGTCAATAACCTCATCCCTGACCTCATAATTTATAAATTTGGGGGAGGTTGTCAGGGTTGAGGGGGTAAGTAATTGTCCTTTGAATTAAGTATGGAATAATGTTTATATTGTTGAAGATCTAAATAAAATATTCACCTACATTAAGAAATTTTAATTCAATCATAAATATTTTTCAAAAGCTATCTCTCTTCACTGACCATCTTGTATGTCTATAAACAAACCATTATTCACATAAAAATTTGACAGTATGATTTGAGGCAGATTCAGTGCTTATACAAAAATTCTAACCCTTAGGCAAAACACAAAAAACTGTAAAATGTAGAAGGAAACCTAAGAATATATGGCTTGGCAATATTTCTTATGCTTTGAGGGTGGGTTTGGATCTAAGAAGGTAGACTGTTGGACGGATGTTAGGTGTTTCGTGAGATTTTAATAGTGCCTTTATTTTGGAAGTTGAATTTCAAAAGTCAGTTTACCTTTTTTTTGAACCCTCAAATAGTTTAGTTCAGGTCCAACCATATAGATTAAGAACTAAAGCAGGAAATGGCCCTTTTGTAGATTCCCTTCCTTGCCTCTTTCCACCCCTTCCTTAAACTATTATTTTGAAGCCCAGAACCTTCACATCAAGAAAATACCATTTGGTTTTTGGGTTGTTTGTGTAAACAGAGGCTACACTGCTCCTGAATTAAAGTGCCATTTGAGTATTTTGTAAGAGTTTTGTAAGGCAAGCTTTGAACGCTTAACTTATGGAAACAACTCGGTCTTTTTTCCTGCAGAATCAGCTCTCAGGTAAGGATGAGGTAGTCCTCAGGGTTACACAGTCATGTTGATTTCAGAAATCAACCTTTAGTTATATTCAACTTTGTGGGAATATCACTTATTCTCCTAAACTTCTCTTCTTATTGTTCTAGCGCATCAAGTCGGGCAGAGACAGCAGTGGGGGCGCCCGTGGCAAAAGAGAGGGGAGTGCTGGCAGTGGTAAGTGTTTCCTGTTACCCCAACACTTAGACTGGCTGTGACAGAAACACCTCGAAATAACCCAAAAGTGTTCTTTATCTGTTTGATACCCAGTAAAACCTCCTTATTCTAATTACTTTTGTGAGCAGTCACCCATTACTGATATATAAATGAGAATTTGTACATGTTAGCAAATTTTCCTCCTTAAATAACCATACCTGTTTCCCCTAATTTGTTAGTAAACAATTTCAGAATGGACAGGTTATCATAGATGGGCCTGCCAATGAAGTTTTACGGTGTTACATTTCACAATTTTCTGTTTGAAGGAAGTACCATGAGAAGTAGGATGGTCTTATAGAATGTTGACAGCCCCAAATCTTTAGTCTGCTCTTGAGTGTGGAAATAGTGCCAGTCTAGGAATTAGGGGACGTGCTCTGAGTCCCAGTCTTCATCATGAGGGACCAACCATGTAAATGCCGTAGGATTTAGGAAATTGCTAAAGTTCTTTTCACCTCTAAAATTCCTTGACTCTGACTTCTTATGATATCATTACTGAATAAGAAGTTTATTAAGTTTTCCATCCCTTTTTCCCATTAACAAAAAATCTATCTTTTTTCTCTACTTAAGGCAGGTAGTATACGTTAAACTGGGTAGAAATTTGGTGGTATAAAGAAGCTAATTGAGAAAGCAAATACTAAATTGGGATCTATAAATATACCTATACTCTCTCCTGTCTGTGCTTAGCACGATCATGCATTTATGACCCAGCTCCATGTCACTGCTTAGCTGCATTCTGTGATATCTGTTTGTGATCTAGGAGTCCGGACAAAGGGAAATGTATCTCTTAGTTTAGGTGGGCCTTTCATTCATTCACAACATTTATTGGATGCATACTGTGTGCCAAACACTGTACTAAGTGCCCTGGACAAGGGGACAAATAAGACGTGGTCCCTGCAGTCAAGGAAATTAGACTCTAGTTGGAAAGACACACGTGTCCAGTGCTGCTGAGAGTGCTCCACGATAGAGACACGTACGTGTGTTTCTAACTCTGCTAGGGATGGCAGCTGCAGTTGAGACAGACTCCTTTTTGAACTCAGAGCTCTGCTTTGCCAGATATGTTTGGGCAATTGCAGGCATCAGTGGCATGTAATTCTAGCCATACCCCTTGTTCCCCAGTGCCAGTCTAGCTTCTCTGGCTGAAACTCAGCATCCTGGCCTGTTACCCTTAGGCCACCGGAGCTGCCGTTATCCAGAACTCAAGAAAACAGCAGAGGCTGCATTGAGCCTGAGTCCCAAGTGTGCCAAAGGCAGTGTTCCTCAACAGGGAACAACCATCCTGCCTCTTCAGCCTCCCCAGTCCTGAGGGACGCTGCTGTCTCCTAACTGTCCCCTAACTGTCCCCCAGCCTCCAGATATCTCCTTAATTCTGCCACTCACACCCTCCACCAAATTCCTGCTTTTGTGTGTTCATTTGACCATCTCAGGTTGGATTTAACTAAGTCCTGGGTCTGAGACATCTGGCCCAGCATTTCTTCATGAGCCAGAGACAGCTGTACAGGCCCACAACCCCTTAACCAAAACCTCTGCGACCAGGTGTGTTGTGGAATCTAGAACTTTTTGGAGTTTAGAAAAGTAATACTGTACATTAGCCATTTATCATGGAATATCCATGCAGAGCACATTTATTACTTCAGTGAAACATATGAATTTTCATCCTAAAGATAAAGATTATAAATAGCTTCAAGTCGAGTTTTATGCCCAAAAAGTTCACATAGTGCCATCTGAAAACTTGGCTTTCAGAGCTCTTTGGGATTTAGAATTATAGTTGAGGGATCATGGCCCTATACCAAAAATGTTCCTAATGGTCAAGATGTCAGCAGACAAGGCATTGTGCATCAGTTAAAAAAAATTCTAGAAGGTTCACTGGTCCAACCTGATGCTGCTTGCTCGTCCTTGCTCTTTGGAACCAGTAAATATGTGATATTACCTCTCTTGAAATTGAGTGTCCCTTTAAGAAGTAATTGTCTTGAGTAATCCCTAGGGAGGTATTAATTATTTATTAAAATTCTAAGACTGAGGGCCGGCCCGGTGGTGCACTGGAGAGTGCGCCGCTTAGGAGTGCGGCGGCGCTCCCGCCAAGGGTTCGGATCCCATGTGGAGACCGGTTCCCGCTCACTGGCTGGGCGTGGTACAGGTGCAACACCGAGGGTTGCAATCCCGTTGCCAGTCCCCGGTATGGGCGCAACACCGAGGGTTGCGATCCCGTTACCGGTCAGTAAAAAAGACAAAAAAAAGGAAAAAAAAAAAAAAAATTCTAAGACAAGCTTCACTGTTCTCTAAGGATCCTTTGCTTTCCTCTGAAAATTGTTAAGTTCAGAATAACCCACCATTTCCTCCCAAATATCAACAATCTTTATGTTAAGTTTTCAGAGCCTTCTCTGGTAATTCGTAAGCTTGTAAAATCTCTCCCCCAAACCTGAGCCTGAGTTTCCCAGATGTCTTCAGTCTGAAAATCTGCTTCAGAAACACCAGGGCCTTCTAATGAGATGCTAGAGCAAGCCCTAGGATACTGCGTAGCATGGCGCTGCCTGGAGCGGAGGACAGTGTCCGGAGTCCCACCCCAAAACAGTGTCCCCAAAGAGGCTCTGACATCTGCTGCCTCTTAGAAACAACAGACAGGCTCAACTGTGCCTTGATGCCACCCAGGTTTCCTGTCCTCTGACATGGAGAGTCGCTTATCCTCCCTGGTGGCCTCCCATGTCATGCTCTAAATCATGCTGTGCTTCAGAAGAAAGGGAGAGTGCTTCCCCGGGCCGGGACCTCCTCCTCAGTCAGGGGCCGGTCAGTGAAGAAGGGGCCGACCATGAAGATAGCTAAGGCTGCCCTGGGTCTGCTACCTGCGTGCGGAGAAAGTGGCCTTTCTGTTGAAATTCACCTCCCGGTCCTGGCCTCCCACTGCTGCTTGCTCTTTTTAAACCCATTTTCCTTTCTCCCATCAGTCCGTTCAGTCCAACACAAATAGCTGGTTCTAGTTCACAAATAAACGTTATCCTTATGTGAGGGAATTTCAGAGACTCTGTGCTATTGAAGCAGGGTTAACAAGCAGGGTTTTGTGTTGCTTAGTTCTCTTAGCACAAGTTTAAAGCACTAAACAGTCCCTTCCCGGATGGCTGGCTTGCTTTTTTCTCTCGTACCATTCGCCTTTTTGTTCCTTATTTCTTGACACCCTGAGTTTATGTCATCTCAAACTTCTTCATTTCATCCTGCAGCCCATTTTAAGTGCCACTTTCAGTGGCTTTGCTGGTTCCACTCTGACACTTTTTCAGAAACTGTGTTTCTGCCTCCTTTCTCCATTCTTGGCACGGGCCATACTCCAAGGCTGGCTCTGGCTTTGAGGTTGGAGTAAAGCAGGCTGTACGTGCCTCTCTCTCTCTTTCCTTCCTTTGCTTTGGGGGGCCCTCCCGGAGCACCCTCTAGCCTGCTGTGGATGCACGTCCCTCCTCACAGCAACCACGTCGCCTGGCACTCTCGGACAGTGGTCCCTTATCTGTTCTCATTCCCCACTGAGAAAGTCTCAGTACAAACCTACAGGTTCAAGGGAGCCTGGTCTCACCCGTCTTCCACCTCTAACCTGTGAAACACAGAGAGGCACCTTTACATCCTAACATGTAAATACTTGGCCCTCGTCTGAATTAGACCCACCGTTCAGATTGGACAGTTTTTTATATGAATCCACATAAGTTTAAGTATAATATATTCAAACAAATGCAGTACCTACAACTAGACTTTTTTTTAATTGAATCATTATTGATTATACATACTTTTGGGGTTTGACGTTGATATATGTTGATTAAATCAATGTTATTGGCATACACATTATTACAAATCATACTTATTCTTTATGCCCCTTGTCCAATCTCTCCCCATCCCCCTCTCCCTCCCCCCCACCACTGATAACCCTAGATTTCTTCTCTCCTTCTGAAAGAGTAATGGTTACTCTGTTGACTTGTTGCCTAGATGATCTGTCCAGTGCTGAGAGAGGTGTGTTCATGTCCCCCGCTATTATCATAGAGCAGGTGCTTCTTCTGTCACTCTGGAATGGGCTTTGTGGAGAGAGACATCCTCTTCTTTTCTTTGGTCTCTGCTGGTTACTCTCCTTGTGTCAGTGCACTCGAGTGGCTGGTGGGCCATCTGCATGGTGGTTGTGTTGGCTAGCTGCTTTTGTGGCAGCCGTGGCTATTGTGGTGGCTGTGGTTACGTGGAGTTGGTGTTTTTGGCCTGCTCCTTGCCTGGTTGTGGGAGGAGGGGTCGGTACCCAGCTCCATCTGTTTTTACATTCTAAGATGTTGTTGCAGAACAGTTAGGGGGTGGGGGAGCGGGGAAAGGGGAAGGAAATAGGGTGGGAAAAGGAAGAGGGGGGTATGGTTGAGGCCTGTGGCACCCCCTCATTCCTGCAGGGGAGACCAGGGGCTTCCGGTGGTGGCTTGGTCATTGCTGGGCTGAATGAAGATGTCAGGGAGTGTGGCCAAAGCTCTTGGCCCCCCTACTGCCCCGGCTCAGGAGCTTAGGGTATTTCCTGCAGCAGTTTGGTGGTCATCGCTGGGCTGGGTGCGAGTGTCAGGAGGGCATGGCTTAGGCCCTTGGCCCCCCACCATCCCAGTTCAGGAGCCTAGGGCACCTCCTGCGGTGGCTCGGTGGTCATCACTGTGCTGGTTGTGGGTGTCGGGGGACATGGCTGAGGCCCCCAGCCCTCCCCCATCTGTGGCTTGGGGGTCCAGGGGGCTTCCAGTCCTTCTAGGTGTTATAGGTGTTCTTTGGTGAAGTGAGACCTTTACTAGTTAATATCAAACTTTGTCTCTGGTGTGTGGGTATTTTTTTTTTTTCTTTCAGTTCTGTGTTGGATTATTCACTGATTCCACTACTTAAATTCTTCACTGGAGCTAATTTGTCATCCTTTGCTTACTTCTAAAATGGGGGAACTTCCTGTGGGGACCAGTACTTGAGCTCTGTGGTTGAGCTAAATTGCTGCTTTGCTGCTGATTCACTGGGGATGGCTTTTTGTGCAGCTCAGGTTTTAGTGGTTGAACTTGTATGTACTTCTGTGTCTTGTGAGGTCTGGTGCACCCAGATTGTTTGGAAACTCTGGTCTGGACCTGAGTCTTTTCGCAAACTGCTCCCCCTACAGTTCTGTTTTCCTGACCAGTCTTCTCTAAATGGTCCTGCGCTGATTGGAGGGCAGATCAGCTGTCCATGCTGTGCCCCAGTGTTCCCCTGGTGGGCCCGCCTCCACCACCACCTGCCCTGTAAACGCTTCCCATGGGTTGGGCTGTGCACTGGTCCCTTGTGATGATTCACCAGCCTCTGTGTGGCTCCTTTTTTCAGTTGTTGTGGCTCCTTGTTCCTGTGTGGGTCCATGGGAACCCTGTTAGTGGTCTTGCTGGCCTGAGGGCTACCAAGGCCCTTTTTCCCCCTGCTGCCTCCAAGCAACTTCATCCGAAGGGCACAGCTGCGGCTTTTGCCAGTGCCTGCTCTGTGCACTCACCAGTGCTGGCCTGGAAGCAGCTGGGGCTTGAAGTGGTGGGAGTGGTCCCTTCTTTCTGTCATCGGGGCTTCTCCTGCCTTCGTGAACTCTGTAGGTCTCTCCTCCTCTTCCCCTGAGGTGTAGCGGCCCCAGCCTGGCTGTTGTTGCTTTTTAATAGTTGTAAATTGGTTGATTTGTGGGAGAGAGTGATGCTGGGCACCGTCTACTCCACCCTCTTGACCAGAAGCCTCAACTAGATTTTTAACATGTTGAGTAGGAGAGAGGACCGTAAGGAACTTGAATATATCAGAATTATTGATTTACTTAATATAGCTATTCCTGAAATGCTTGAGGGCCCTTGCAGACTGTGTGTGTGTGTGTGTGTGTGTGTGTGTGTGTGTGTGTGTGTGTGTGTGTGCGCGCGCGCGCGGCGCAGATACAACTAATCTCACCGAGGCCTGCCTTTTACTGGTGATTTGTTTAGTGAACCCAGCTCCCTTTCTCTTCCCGTGGTTCTCAAACTCTAGCGCATATCAGAATCAGCTAGGAGGCCTGCTAGACTGCTGACTGCCCCCACACGTTCAGAGCCACTGAACATGCTGGGGCCCAGGAGCGCGCATGTCTAACAAGCTCCCAGGCCATGCTGCTGCTGCTGCTGGAATAGCATATAGTAAGAATATATACATGAATAAGGCCCATGAGCCGCACCCTACACGGATCCTTTGCCAAAGAGGCATTATTGTGTAATGGGCTGGGACCAGGATGGAAATCAGGAAACCTGGATTTTGGTGTTGTTCTTGCCACTAACTGGGAACTCTTGAACAAGTGACTTCACTATCCTAGGTCTGTCTTCTCATCTGAAAAATAAAGGATTAGACTTAACATTTAAATGACATTTTTGTGTGTATCTGCTGAATCTAAAATTTTACAGACTTCTGTTTATGACAGTAAGATGGACTGAGTATTCAGGGAAGCTCCTCCAGGTATAGCACTCCTAAAAATGGTGGATTGATTTTTTTTTTTAAAGGAAGGAAGAAGAAAATGGAAAAACTTTTAAAATGCATGGCTGAGTTGGCAGGAAAGAATTCTTGGAGACCAAAAAGAATTAGACAGTTTAAATCCAAAGGAGTAAACAAGTGCAGACATTGGCATTTGCCTGGTGAATCCCTTATGGCCAGAACCTGGGATTACAGACCACTCATGGGAACAAGAGATAAGGCCAGGGTCCCCACAGGGTCAGAGGTTAAATCAAAGAGCCCCCTTCATAAAGCCAGGACCGTTAACAGGTACTACCCACGTAAGTCACCTGGGAGAGCCCATCCTGGCTTCACTGGAATGTACTAAACAAGAAAAGCTCTCTTGGGAATTCCTAACCATAAGCCCTCACTCACATAGTTTTAGAGCTAGGGTACATGTTACCTGTGCGGCCTGAAGAACACCAAGCTGAAAATTTGGTTTAAGGTGGACTTGAGTTGGTGGTGCTGCCAGGTGCCTACGAGAAACAAGTTTAAATCCTCCCTGAAGGAATGCACTTTAAATCTAAGCCTCAAATAATTCCTTCAGATAAAGTTCCAAAGAATAAGGACCTACAACAAAAATAGTGTATGCACACGTGAGGGAATAAGCTCCTATGAGTAAGCAACAACAGAAACCGTAGACTCCATTCTTCAAAGATTATACATATTGTAATTATCAGATAAAGAATACATTTTAAAAGTGGGAATATGAGGGTACTTCAAAAAATGTTTGTGAAAAAATAGAATTAAAGATAATATGAATCTTTCCTTGAAATTTGTGAAGTACCCTCATACAGATATCTGAACTCTAGAACTGAATAGATTCAGATAAATTTTTTGAGATAAAATTTCCCAAAATACTATCAAAAAATTAACACTGTCTATTGTAGAAAATGAAGACTTCTAGACCAAAATGATGGTGTCCTATAATTCCCTTAGACCTGCTTCATTTTATTGTTTTTTTCTTTTTGTCTTGTTAACTCAATAATTTCAAATGATGTGTCTTTGAATTCATTTATTCTTTCTTTTGTTTGATCAAGTCTGCTAATGATCCCCTCTGGATTTTTCAATTCAGTTATTGTATTCTTCAGCTCCAGAATTTCTATTTGGCTCTTTTTTTATAGTTTCTGTCTCTTTGTTGATATTCTCATTTTGTTCACTCATCATTTTCCTGATTTTGTTTAGTTATCTGTGTTCTCTAATATCACATTGAGATTCTTTAAGATGATTATTTTGAATTATTTGACAGTTAATTCATAGAACTCCATTTATTTAGGCTTGGTCTCTGGAGATTTATTTTGTTCCTTTGATTGGGTTATATTTCCTTATTTTTTCCATGTATCTTATTTTTTGTTGTAATTTGTGTATTTGAAAAAACAGCCACCTCTCCAAGTCTTTACAGACTGGCTTCATCGAGGAGAGGACCTTCACCAGTCAGCCTGGCTAGAGATTCTGGGGGCCTCTGAAATCTTCTATGGGGAAGCATTGCCTCTGGGCTTGCATGTATAATTTCCCAATTTGAAAGGTTTGCTGGTTTCTTTATCAGGAGCTGGTGGTCCTTGCTCCCCTAGTGTCTGTCTGCAGTGCTGTAGAATCTCTGGCACATACATTCTCCTCTTCTCTTTCCCTCCCAAGGGAGAAGCTGTGACTTTGGCTGTCATGAGTTGTGCCGGCTTGGGGGAGAGGCTGACATAGTTTACATGAAATGGCTTTTCTGGGCCGGCCCAGTGGTGCACTGCTACAGTGCGCCGCTTGGGAGCGCAGTGGCGCTCCCGCCAAGGGTTCAGATCCCACATGCAGACCGGTTCCTGCTCACTGGCTGAGCGAGGTGTGGGCGCAACACCGAGGGTTGCGATCCCGTTGCCGGTCCTGGTCCGGTGCGGGCGTGACACTGAGGGTTGCGATCCGTTGCCGGACACGAAAAAAAACAAACAAAAAAAGAAATGGCTTTTCTTATCTTTTTCAGTATAGCTCTTTTTGTCTTTGAGCTTGCTTGGGGTACTCTGACTTCCTAACTGGTTTCTGGAGTTCTCATAAAGGCTTTTGGACTGCATATTGTTGTTAAATTAGTGTCTCTGTCAGGAATGAGGTCTGGGGCTCCCTGTTCTGCCATCTTGCTGACTGCAAAATTTTAAGTCTTTTCAAACACTACCAAATTACTCTCAGAAAGCTTGTTCATTTATTTCACTTGTTAACCTGATATTTTGCCATCTTAATAGGCAGAATTAAGTCTTACATTTGGAATCCTACATTTAGAATTATTTGGATGTTTAAATTATGTAATATTTGATATTTTATGTTGTGAAGTATATTTAAAAAATAAAAATTAATGAAACTATCATAAAATATTAGAACCAGAATACCACCGTTACTGCTCTCCCCGCCTGGCTGCTTCTCCCCATCCCGTCCCCGCCTCCCCCACAGAAACCCCTGTGAATTTTATATTTATATACTTCAAGTTTTATATTTTTCTGTTTCTTGCTTTTTCATGTGTAATTTTATATGCAAACAATATATTTAACTTTGCTTGTTTTTGAGCTTTCTAATAAAGGTATCATTCAATATGTAGTGTTCTGACTTGCTTTTTTTCCACTTAATATGTTTCTAAGATTAAGTCAAGTTAAACATTTTTTATATACTTATTGGCCATTTGTACTGTTTACTTTGGGAATTATCTCTTTCTGTCCACTTTGTACCAGCATTCTTTTTTTTTCTGGTATAGATAAGTTTCAAGATTCCTTCTTACTCTAAATTCTATGATTTTAAGATTTTTCTCTTATAAAGTAAAGTATCATTTGGAAGTTTTAATGTTAATCAATTGATAATTGAGATAAATTGATCTCCAAATTCTCATTTTCTGAAGCTATTCATTATATAACTTTCTTCCAGGAAGTAGTAATTGTGTTTGTTGCTACAACAAAATGAATATAATAATTTCCAAAATGGTATCATATTGTTATTTAAGCTTAAAACCCACCAGGTTTACAAATGCTTATTGATCCATTTGTACCTACCCATGCATGACATTATTACCCCATGAAGGCTGATTGAAAATGGTGAAACACCAGTATTCCCAATGTACCCCCACTGGTCTTTATAATGAAACTGTTTAAAAAACTGTATTTATGGTTTTTCAGTTGGCAATTTTTCAAAGGAAGTCTGGTTTCATTTTTTAAAAGGTTTGGTCTTTCCACAGGATTTGAATCCTTCAGGCTGGATTCATACATTAGGATTTCAGTAGCGTTTTGGGTACCTTAGGAAGCTACCAGGGTTTTGTTGCTAGCTTATATCTATATGAAAAGTGAAGTAAAAAGAAATATTGCCTAGAGCAATGGTTTTAAAATGTTCTTGATCTGAGCTCACTTTGGCAGTTTGAAAGACACCCATATACACTTCTGGATGGAAAAATGTTGGCTTTATTCTAACAAAAAATGAGAGAGGAATAAAATGGTGTAAAACATACAAAAGTATGTGGACACATTCAGTGCACTGAATTAAGGGATTTTATTTTCCATTAACATCAGTGGTAGGATCAGTTGGCCAATCTTAAAATGTAGGAATTTTAAAGACTGTCTTGTTTTGATTTATTCCCAGAGACATTATGTATAAACTAAAATGCTCAAAAGAGAAATGATCACTGTATATCAGTGGACGACTCTCATTGAAAGTGAAGCTTACATAATAGAAAAGAAAAACGCCATGTGGGAATGTTAAGGGGAAGAAATAAGAACTGGTGTAGAGGAGTAAGTTTGTTAAGAAAATATAATAATAGAAATTTAGGGTTAAATAGTACTGTCAATGTTCAGCCCTAACTGAAAATCTTTAATGATATGATTTTCATCTTTAGTGAATCTTTACAGTCTTCCCCAAGGCAGACATTCCATATTTGGGCAGCTAAAATTCTTTCCAAGTTTTTCCTTTTATTGAGCCCAAAACTATCTTACTATAATGAGGGTATTTCAGAAAGCTCGTGGAAGATTTGTATTATCTTTTAATTCTATTTTTCTACAAACTTTTTGAAGTACCCTTGTACAGAGGAAATGTAATCCTCTCCTATATGAACGCTCTTCACGTGTTTGAAGGTAGTGATTTTGTGATCTAGATTCTCTGCCACCTGGGTTAAGCTTACCCAGCCTCTTCTGCAGTTTTTCATATGATGCGCTTTTAGGGCTTCTCACCAGCCTTAATATAAGGTGGATGATACAGCTCCTATTGGTCTTATAACTTCCTGCTTCTTCTTTCTTCAAGTACTATTTGTTCTTTGCTAGGTTTTTGGTTTTTGGTTTATTTTTTGGTTTTTTTATTTGTTTTTGCTAATCAGAATACTCTCTTCTCACAAGTTCTATAAAATTGGAATCTATAACTAAGCACACATTTGAAAGAATACATATTACTACTCTTAAGTGATATTTTATCTGTCTTAGAGATTTCCCACAGAGATTTCCCTTAAATTTCAGAAAACAAGAATTACATCCCTAAGAAGGTAGTTTCCAAATGAAACAACCTGCCTATTTTCTGGCAAATAAGTATGCTTTAAGATGCATAATATAGTGTTATATTTTCTCAACGTATTAAACAATTGCATTTTTATTTTTGTGTTTTCAGATAGTGGCCAGAACTGTAGTGCCAGTAGTAAAGGTGAACGACTAAGTGCCAAACTCAGAGCTTTACCTGGGACAAATGAACCTTATGAAAGTAGCAGTAACAAAGAAATAGGCAAGTGCTGGTACTTTCCACCCAGTTCCCACAGGCATAGCAGGTCTGAAGAAGACTGGTGAGATGGCAAAATGTGTCATTGGGAATTATTAAGAATTTGTTATTTATAGAGAAAATTTAAAATGACTTGGGAGAGCATTTCTGTTCACTCTGAGTTGTTCAGTTTTGATTATGAGAGTAACTGGTTTCACATTTGTTTTGTTTTTCTGTATTCCTCTAATATAAAAATCTGTTTTGAACCCTAGATGCCTCCTATCTGGATCCACTTGGACCTCAAATAGAAAGACCAAAAACTGCAGCCAAAAAAAGAATCGATGAGGATGATTTTGCTGATGAACAGTTAGGAGATGATTTGCTTCCAGAATAATATTCACTTTTACATGTTATTTATTAAAGAAAAGAAGTCGCCTTACAAGATAATACTCATGTTAAACTTTGGATTATATATCCAAATTTTTTACACTGTCAAAACTTTAAATAAGTGTATTCTGTTCTATGAGTATGGATTTAAGGTTTTTTTTGTTTTTTTTTTTAATAGAATAAAAACATGTGAAACTAATACTTTAGGCCAGTGACTTCCTTACCTTTTTGAAACATTGACGGACAGGAAGAAATAAACTTTGTAACACAACCTCATACACACACACATATATAAAGTATGCATATGTATTCACAAAAATTTACCCTATTACTGGAGTACATGCTGATATTTTCTATAATTTAAAAGAAAGTGCTAGTAGCGAAATCACTACATTGATTTTATGACTTGCTGCTTGAAAACTACTGTGTTGGGACATATGTGTGATGAGTCTTTACTCAAGCTAAATTGCTTGGAGTTTGGGAACTGTAAGTCTTTGGAAGTTTTGCCTCATGCGGATTATAACACTATTAAAACAATTATGTTTTGGAAGCAGTATAAAGTTTAATGAGAGAAAATACCAAACCACAATCCTGTTGCTCTCTTCTGCCATTTCCTTTCTACCTTCGGCCAAGTGGTATGTAGAAATAGCACAGAGCAATGACAGCTCTAAGATTGCTTTTTCTACTTGTGACTTAGGGGATGGGGTGGAGTGGAGAGCAGGACTGCCTACCTTTTCCTTTAGCAGTGTGTTTGGCTGGTCCAGACTATCCAGGGGAATTAAAATGGTGGAAAAGTGAGAAGAAATGGCTCATCTTTAACTCTACACTAGAGAAAATAGACCTCTCAATCTTACAACATTGTCTCTACAGTGTGCATGATACTGTTAGGTACAGCAAAACGAAAATCAAAATCAGACCACATTCCCTGCTCCTATGGTAGGTTATGATTTAATGGAGGAGACATCCAAAAATACACTAAAAATCTAATATGCACAGAAAACTATTCAAGATTCTGGGGTACAGAAGTGAATGAGACAGAACAAGACCCTGCCGTCAAGGAGCATACATTCTGGTGGGAAAGATGAACAGTAAATATATTTTTTAAAGCACTTTAGATTTTATTAAGTACAATTAAAATAAAATGGAGTAATTCAATAGGGAGCGATTGTGGTGGGGGAGAGGGCTCTAAGAGGTGGCATTTGTATTAGCACTATGATGAGAAGAAGAAAGCATTCTAGGCAGAAGGAACAGCAAGTGCCAACACACTGAAAAGAGAATGATCTGGATGGGTTATTGAGTTAGAGTGATAGTAAGAGGGTTTTGGGCCCAACAGTGTGGATGGTGTATTTTATATGCAGCAAAGTGAAAGGATATGCAATCCAAAAGGTTAGCAGGGGCCAGGTCATGTAGAACCTTATAAAGAAGAGTTTGGATCCTATTCTACTTATGATAGAGAAGCTCTCAGAAGGTTTTATGCAAGGGACGTGAGTGATGTGCTTTCATTTAACCTTTAGAAACCAGTAATCACACTGGCTATCATGAAAATAAGTTGAAGTGGGTGGCTGAGGTGGAAGGGAAGGTTTGAAACTACTAGCAGTAGCCTCAGTAAGATATGAAGGTGATTGAGACCAAGTTTTTAGCAATGGAAACTGAAAATTGGTCAGACTCAGCATGTATTTGTAGGTAGAGCTTCGAAGACTTACTAATGGATTGTGCAGGAAAGAGAGGAAAGGATGATACCAAAATTTGTGGCTGAGGAACTGAGTGGCTAGTGTTGCTTTTTACTGACCCTGGGAAAGGGGCTTTCCTAGGGTGAAAAGTAGCTATCAGGGCTTTGGGTAGTCATGTGGGATTGGCATAACATGTTGGAAACTTAGAGAAGCCCCAAACTTATGACTGATTTTCCACCACAGGGCATGTACTAGAGTGGCATGTCAGCTGGGGGGATGCTGGAGGCTGGGGGACTTGGGATGGAGGCTTTTAAACACTTAGTTAAATCTTCCATAGTCTTATAGTCCTTAGGGGACAAAGGGAAGGACTTTCCACAAACAAACAATATCTACCCTCAAGACATTTGCTATTTTATGAATCTGCGTAGGGCTGGAGGTTAATGATCTAAACACATAGCCTCCAGGGGCTGACTTGACTCTCCACCTTTCACAGCTGAAGAGACAAATCTGCTATGTTCTTAGTTAAAAGCCAGTCGACTGACTCTTACAAAGACTGCAACCTAGCTCAATCCCTAATTGGACTGAGGTAATTAGTCCCCAATTCTCTCTGCCTAGCAGAGGAAAAAATAACTTTCTCTGGTAACAATATCACTTGTAGCTTCTATAGTTCTTGTTATATACAATGTCTGCCATATAATAAAAGATTACTAGACATGCAAGGAGGTAAGAAAATGTGACCAGCAATCAAGAGAAAACATAAACAGAAGCAGACCCTTAGAAAATGCAGGTAATGGATTTCACAAAGAAGGACTTTAAAATAACTATGATTATTGTGTTAATAAAATAGAGAAAAGATGGACAAAATGGATGGAGGAAAAGATGGAGAATTTCAAGAGTACTGGAATCTATGAAAAAGTCAAGTGGTAACCTAGAACTGAAAGATATAGTATCTGAAATTAAATTAATTGGATAGATAGAACAATGGCTGGACACAGCAGATGTTAGGATTAGTGAACAGGTCAATAAAAAAAAATCCAAACTGAAGCACAGGTAGAAATAAAAAGGGAATAATAAAGCAGATGATGAGACATTTGGGACATGGTCAAGAGTTTAAATAATTATAATAGGAATCCTAGAAAGAAAAGAAAGAGAAAATGGGATAGAAGTGAAATTTGGTGAGATAGTGTCTAGAATTTTCCCAAATTGATGACAGACCCACAGATTCAAGAAGCTCAGCAAACACCAAGGAGAGTAGATACAGAGAAAATTATACTTTACACATATTATGCACACTCTGTTGAAAACCAAAAATGAAGAAATTCTTTAAAATAACCAGAATAAAAAGAACACATTATTTTCAGAAGAACATTAATAAGACTTATGGATGACTTTTCAATAGAAACTATGGAACCAGAAGACAATAGAATGGCATCTTTAAAGTGCTGTGGAGTGGTGGGGAGTTGGGGGAACTCTGCTAACCTAGATTCCTATTCCAGTGAGTATATCCCTTAAATTTTAAGGTTAAGACTTTTTCAGACAGACAAAATTTGAGAAAACTACCAGAAGCTTAGCTCTACAGGAAATACCAAAAGAATTTCTACAGGCTAAAGGAACCTGATCTTAGAAGGAGGTATGAAATGAGAGAAAGGATGAAAAGCGCCCCAAAGGTATGGGGATATATAAAAGAAAATTGGCTCTTTAAAACAACAACAATAGTAATAATAATGCCTGTGGGGTTTTTAACATATGTAGAAATAAAATACGTGACAATAGTAGCCCAAAGATTGGGATTGGATGTCAAACTGCTGTAAGTTTTTATATCATTCAGACAGTGCTAGACTGTATTAAGTCAAGGATACATCTTGAAGTCTCTAGTTTTTCTTTTCCCCACTGGGGGTAAAAGAGTATAATTAAAAAGCTAATAGTACAACCAACATAGAAAGATTTGATAGAATTAGAAAATAACCATTTTGCAACCACCACAATAGTAATTGATTCAGGCAAGAATCCTCAATAGATGCTAAAACAAGCGGAGGAAAGTTTGATAAGAATGTATTCACATAGCCTCAACATTTTCCCCTACGAATTACTTATGAATTATAAGAGGGAAAATAATAAGTTTATACTGGGGAAACCTGGTGGAGGGTACTACCTTAACCAGTGACCGAAGTTAACATGGCCAATGATGGGACAAGTCAAAACCATGTGCTTCCTGATTGATGGAGTTTGGATGTGTTGTCCCCTCTAAAACTCATGTGGAAATCTGATCCCCAGTGTGGCAGTGTTGGAAACTGACTGAGTCATGCGGGAAGATCCCTCATGAATGGATTAATGCTCTCCCTGGGGGAGGGAGGATTAATGAGTGAGTTCTCGCTCTATTAGTTCCCACGAGAGCTCATTGCTTAAAAAGACCCTGGCACCTTCTCTCTCTTGCTTCCTCTCGCCCTGTGGTCTGCTTGTACCCGCCGGCTGCCTGCCACTTTCCGCCATGAGTAGAAGCAGCTTGAGGCCGGTGCCAGATGCAGCTGTCCCAGAGTCGTAAGCCTAATAAACCTCTCTTCTTTATAAATTACCCAGTTTCAGGTTGTTGTTACAGCAACACAAAACGGACTAAAACACTGATGTGATGTACTGAGAGGACACGAAATTACCTAGTTAATATTCTTGCGGGCCGGCCCAGTGGCGCACTCGGTCCACACACACAAAAAATCTAACCTAAACCTTATCACAAGGAGCCATCCCAAACTGAGGAAAATTGTACAAAATAACTGGCCTGAAAATGTCAAAAATTTTCAAAAATAGCAAGGCCATGAAAAAAAAATGTCTGAGGAAGTGTTCCAGGAGACATGTCAACAAAAAGCAATGCAGGATCATGAATCAGATCCTGGACTGGGGAAAATTTTGCTGTAAAGGACATTATAGAGACAAATGGTTAAATGTGAATAGGTCTTTATATTAGAAAATAGTAGTATATTTGTAAAATTTCCTAATTTTGATAACTGTGGTATGGTTATATAAGTGTATGTCTTTATTCCTAGGAAATACACACTGAAGTATTTCGGCTCAGTAGTTCAGAAGAAAGTACAATGGTAAAGCAAATGTGGAAAAATGTTGACAACTAGTGGATCTGAGTGAAAGGAATAGACAGTTCTTTTGTAGCATTCTTACAATTTTTCTGTCTTAAATTATTCCAAAATAAAAGCTTTTTTAAAAAGCTAATTGAGGGGCCAGCCCGGTGGCGCACTTGGTAGAGTGCGGCGCTTGGGAGTGCAGCGGCACTCCCACCGAGGGTTTGGATCCCATATAGAGACCGGTCCGCTCACTGGTTGAGCACGGTGTGGGCGCGACACCAAGGGTTGCGATCCCATTACTGGTGACAAAAAAGACAAAAAGGAAAAAAAAAAAAGCTAATTGAATATAAAATATAATGATAAAAAATACTTTTTAATCCAAAGACATAAAGGAGAAATAAAGGAACAAAGAACAGATGGACAAAGAAAACAAGTAGCAAGTAGGACTTAAACCAATTATATTAGTAATCACATAAATAGCAAATACTAATTATATTAGTAAATATGATAAATGTAAATAGAACAATTATTCCAATTAAATGAAAAGGATTATCACACTATTAAAAAAAAAGACCCAACTATATGTTACTTACAAGAGAAACATTTTAAATATCAGGGCACAGATAGGTCAAAAAACAAAGAATGGAAAAAGGTGTGTACTATACAAATGTTCATCAAAAGTAATAGGGGGGAGGGCCGAGCCTGTGGCGCACTTGGGAGAGTGCGGCGCTGGGAGCGCAGCAGCGCTCCTGCTGTGGGTTCGGATCCTATATGGGGATGACTGGTGTGCTCAGAGTGCTCACTGGCCGAGCTCAGTGCGGCCAGTCTCAAAAGGGACAAAAAAAAAAAAAAAAGTAATAGGGGGGAAACTTCTGGTCAAGATGGCAGAATGGACGGTCCCCAGCATCATTCTCTCCCACAGATCAACTAATTTACAACTATAAAAAAGCAACTACAGATTCGAGGTTTCAGGCCAGCATAAAAGAAGATTCCTGGGAGCGCCCGAGCCACGCCGCGGGACCGAGTGAGCAGCCCGAGGTGGCAGCGGCTGAGGATGGGGACGGCGATGACGCAGAGGCAGAGAGGGAGCTACCCGGCCCAGCCCAGCCCCATGAGTGACTCCCGGCCCGGCTCTGCTCGTGGGGCTGACACCCGCACGGCTTCCGCCTGCCCCACTGGGCCAGTCACCGGCCCTGGGGCTGCATCCATTTTCTCAGGTGGTGGCGGCTCCAGCCCGGCTCGGCCAGGCCTATCCTCCTCACTCAGCTTGGCTCCTCACTGAGCCTTACCACTAGCTTGCCCCAGCATGGGGCTTCCCGGGGCCTGCAGGCCGACCTCCCCTCCCACTCCCTCCGCAGTTCTCTGGCAGGGCTGGTGGCGTGGGGCATCCCCAGCCAGTGTTGGGAGGGCAGGGAAGTGTGGGCCAGGCTGACTGTCACTCCACCACACCCTGGACTCTGGCCCCTGGTAAACGTCCTGTTACCGGGAGGCAGATAGCATCTCTGTGGCCACCAGTTTGGAAAAACGCCTAACCGATTTCTGGTTAGGAATAGTGTGGTCAGAGCATTCCCGAGTTCGCTTGAACCTGCCAGAGAGCTGTCTGCAGGAGGGCACTGGAGTTGGTCCATGCCGGGGGGAGTCAAAGGTGAACCATGTGCTGCAGGCTCCTCCCCCGAGGAGCTCACACTCTGGTGTGGGAGATAAGACAAGTACACAAATAACTGCGATACCAGGAGGAAGGTGATAAGTCCTGAGAAAGATCTACACAGTGCTACAAAGGCACCCAGAGCAACCGGTCATCTGTGCCTAGCAGAAACCTGGAAGACTTCCTGGGTGAGGCGGTGCCGAGCAGGGTCTTGAAGGCCCAGCTTATAGACGAGGGTTGCAGAAGACACATCCCAGCCCAGCCCAGTGCGCACAGAGCGGGGAGACATCCAGCTAGGGAGGCGGAGATTTGGCAGAAAACACACACCCTGCGGGGCCGCCACTGCGAGATCCAGCAGCCCAGCCTAGTGCGCACAGAGTGGGGAGGCGTCCAGCTAGAGAGGTGTAGACTCGGCAGAAACCACACAACCTGTGGGGCCACCACTGCGTGATCCAGCAGCCCAGGCCAGAGCACACAGAACAGGGAGAACTCCTGAACGGGAAGTGGAAGCTCAGCAGAGACCACACACCCTGCGGTACTGCCCTGTGATCCAGCAGCCCAGCAGAGTCCAAGCTGACCAGAGAGGCAGCTCCCCAGAGAGGCCCAAGACCCGAGGCATCCACACACACAAGACACTAGAGGCCAACTGAGCAGTCACGGAGGTAGCCATACCAAATTGGCAAACACAGCAACACCTTAGTTAGTCAATAGGGTCAAACCTGTGGACTGTGAAACCCCCTGCCACAATGAATAAACATCAAAAAAAAGATACCAGAAAAACAAAAAAATCAAGGAAGTAAACCCCCAAAAGTTAAAAAATCTCAAACCCCAGATCCTA
>NW_007727059.1:148778-149060 GCF_000696425.1 Galeopterus variegatus
AAAAAAAAAAAAAAAAAAAAAAAAAAAAAAAAAAAAAGAAAAGAAAAGAAAAGAAAAAGAAAAAAGAATCAAAGACATTGAAGAAAATCTGAGACAGATATCAGACAACCTTAAGCGCTCAAATATCCGAGTCATGGGTATTCCA
The DNA here is from genome assembly GCF_000696425.1 of Galeopterus variegatus. Lineage (NCBI taxonomy): Eukaryota > Metazoa > Chordata > Mammalia > Dermoptera > Cynocephalidae > Galeopterus > Galeopterus variegatus. The sequence goes on from NW_007727059.1 coordinate 148,924, forward strand.
GAAGGGGAGGAAAAACGAAATTGCATTGAAAACATATTCAACAAATTTGTGGCAGAAAACTACCCAGGTATTGGACAAATCACAGATCTTCAGATCCAGGAAGCTCAACGATCTCCAAATGTATTCAACCCAAAAAG
>NW_007727059.1:150126-155228 GCF_000696425.1 Galeopterus variegatus
CATATCTCCTACCATACACCAAAATCAACTCAAAATGGATCAAAGAATTGAATATACACCCTGAAGCAATAAAACTTCTTAAAGAAAACATAGGAGAAACACTTCAGGAAATAGGACTGGACACAGACTTCATGAATAGAACCCCAAGAGCACGGGCAACCAAAGGAAAAATAAACAAAAGCTTCTGCACAGCAAAAGAAACAATTAGCAGAGTTAAAAGACAACCAACAGAGTGGGAGAAAATATTTGCAAAATATACATCTGACAAAGGATTAATATCCAGAATATACAAGGAACTCAAACAACTTTACAAGAAAAAAACAAGCAACCCAATTAAAAAATGGGCAAAAGAGCTAAATAGGCAATTCTCTAAGGAAGATATACAAATGGCCAACAGTCATATGAAAAAATGCTCAACATCACTCAGCATTCGGGAAATGCAAATCAAAACCACACTGTGGTACCATCTCACCCCAGTTAGGATGGCTAAAATCCAAAAGACTGAGAACGATAAATGCTGCTGAGGTTGCGGAGGAAAAGGAACTCTCATACATTGTTGGTGGGACTGCAAAATGGTGCAGCCTCTATGGAAAATGGTATGGAGGTTCCTCAAACAGTTGCAGATAGATCTACCATATGACCCAGCTATCCCACTGCTGGGAATATACCCAGAGGAATGGAAATCATCAAGTCGAAGGTATACCTGTTCCCCAATGTTCATCGGAGCACTCTTTACAATAGGTAAGAGTTGGAGCCAGCCCAAATGTCCCTCATCAAATAAGTGGATATGGAAACTGTGGTATATCTACATAATGGAATACTACTCAGCTATAAAAACAAATGAAATGCTGCCATTTGCAACAACATGTGTGGACCTTGAGATAATTATATTAAGTGAAAGGAGTCAGGCACAGAAAGAGAAATATCACATGTTCTCACTTATTGGTGGGAGCTAAAAATAAATAAATAAATTCACAGGTGGGAGCTAAAAATAATAAATAAATTCACACACACACACACACACACACACACACACACACAAAACAAAAACGTGGGAGGGAAGAAGATATAACAACTACATATTCCTGGAAGTTGATACGACAAGCAATCAGAAAGGACTTTGTTGGGTGGGAGGGAGGAGAGGGAGGACGGAGGGAGGTTTCGGTAATGAGCCACAATAATCAACAATATTGTATATGGACAAAATAAAATTTTTTTTTTTTTTTTAAAGATGACCGGTAAGGGGATCTCAACCCTTGGCTTGGTGTTGTCAGCACCATGCTCAGCCAGTGAGCAAACCGGCCATCCCTATATAGGATCCAAACCCGTGGCCTTGGTGTTATCAGCACCGCACTCTACCGAGTGAGCCACGGGCCGGCCTAAAATTTAAAGAAGGAAAAAGAAAAAAAAAAAAAAGAAAGGAATCTAAAGTGGAAAATAAATAAATAAATAAATGCTCAATTAAAAAAAAGTAATAGGGGAGTGAACAACTATGTCGAAAGATACAGAAAAATCTAATAAAGATAATTGATATTGGCAATAATTATATCATTGCAACCTCGTTAGAAGTCATTGCAGTGAAGTATTGGGGATAAATGCTCAGTGGAGTGGGCTGAGAGAATGGGAAGAGGGATTTTAGAAGCAGAGAGTAAAGATAATTCAGAACGTTTTGCTGTAAAGGGGAGCAGAGAAATTAGATGGTAGCTAGAGTGGGATCTGGGGCCAAGAAAGAGTTTATCAAATATATCAGAAAAGAAGGCATGATAAATGAGATTGTAGCTTAGTGGATTCAGTGGTGGAGAAAAGAATGCAATAGCTCTCATCTGTGACAATGAAACGTGTGAGGAGGAGAAAGGATATATAAATCAGTGATCTTGGAAAGAGGCAATATAATTGGGAATGTGCAATAGGATACTTTTGTTGGATGCTAATCTGGAATTTGTGATCACAAATTAGAATTGAGTATAGTCAGCTCAGTTGTATTTTTAACAGAGCTGGGATTATTCCAGACATGCACAACAAAGGGGAAAAAAGGAACAAGGTATTAAATAAGAGTGTTTACAGGGGTGTGGTAATATTGTTGAACCATGGAATGTAAACTAGACAAGAAAGTCTAGTTTGGTACTCGCTAATGTCAGGGGTTGAATTGTCACTCTCATCCCTGACCCCTGCACTAGACATGCCGAATTCATAACCCTTATTACCTCAGAACCTGATCTCACTTGAAAATAGGGTCATTGCAGGTAATTAGTTAAGGTGAGGTCATACCGGAGTAGAATGGGCTCTTAATCCAGTATAACTGGTGTCCTTACAAGAGGAGAAGAGAGGCACAGGAAGTAGGCGACCACATGATCACACAGTCAGAGACTGGAGTGCCACATCTACCAGCCAAGGAACACCAAGGACCACCAGCAAACATCAGAGACTAGAAACTGCAAGAAGAATTGTCCCCTGAAGATTTCAGAGGGAGCACAGCTCTATCAATGCCTTTATTTCATGATTTTGGCCTCCCAAATTATGACAGAATAAATTTCTGTTGTTTTAAGCCAAATAAATAAATAAACTAGACAAGAAAGGAAATAAGGACTCAAGAGTGGAATAATTAGTGAAAAGTGGTAGAAGACTGGATGAGGTCAGAGTTGCAGGGGTGGGTATAGATAAAGGTGATTGTGTTAGGAAGTAGGATGTTTGAAAATGGATGTTTGCATGTGATGCAATTATTGGTGATGATATTACCTTGGATATGACCATATGATGATAATTGAGATGAGATGCAAAAAAAGATAATTGGAGCTAATTTAGTAGTCATTAGAAACCAGGGTGTTAAATTGTGTGCGGGTTAACGGTGCCAGTAATGATGAACAGGAATAGTGCTAATGTCATCAATGAATAAGAAGAGTGGCTAGGAAGATGACAGCAATGAGGAGAGCAGTCGGCGGGAAAATCTGGGGAAAGCCTTTAAAGGAAAGAGATTGGAGCAGATATAAAACCCAAGAAGATATTTATCAGTAACTCAAGAAGATAAGATTGGAAGTAACCAACCACACATTGGCTTTTGGAGTTGTGGTGCCTAAGAATGATTTAAATGATCTTCCCCCTCAGCTTGGTTCATGCTAAGGAGTTGTGCAGCTGAGCTGGTACTGGGGCTGCTGAGCAAACCAGAGGGTAAGAGGGAAGGGCTGGAGATGACTTACAGTCAAGCTCGCGGGATTGCAATGATGGAAACCTCTTCAGTAGAGAACACTGCATGTGTTCTAAGGGAACATGATGAGCTTAGTTTTGAGTATTTTGTTGCCTTTTTCTCTCTTGTACTGGTATTTCATAAATTTGGACTTAATTATTAACACGTTTACTTTGCATCTTCATAAATATGTTGAAGTTTGAAGGGAATTCATTAAGACTAAAACATTTGCACCTGTTTATAAGACTTTTCTCAACTGTTTCTTCTCTCAAAGATGAATTTTGTGTACTATCAAATAGGTGAGTAATTTCAGTAATTTGTGATCTTTCGCAAAATTAAAACTGTTGGAACGGAGTTTTTCCATTTTCTTTTCTTTCCCATTTCCAAGGTAATCAAGGGCAGAGAGAAGCTGCCATGTTATCAGACAGTGAAAGATACCTGTATTTTGTAGAATAATACACAAAATTAACAGTCTGGCACTGTTTCACTTTACATATGTAATGCTGTAATAAGATATTGAGTATCCTGATACTCTTGTAATGATTATCTCTCGAAAAGAACCCACACACTTTTTTTCAAATAAAAAATAAGCAGTATCTGGGTATTGGTACTTTTATTCCCATTTTCACTGAAAATGAAACAAAGAACATGAACAACGTATCTACTAGTCAGAAAAAAATGTTTTGTGCACAAAGAGCTGCAAATTGCTTCAATCACTTAAGTTGGAGATTTCAGTGGGGTTTTAGCAGTAATTACTAAACTCTTCAGTTATAGAGCATTCAAGGCATATAGAAGTGTTTTTTTACACAGCATACTTGAAAAATAGTTTAACCAATGGTTTACAATTTAGTCAAAAACCAAAGCTGCAAACCACCTAGTGAGTCATAAATTACATATTTTGTACATTTTCAAAAAGCTTCCAGGTATCGATCTTTCGTTTTTATTTTCGAAGCATGATTGCTTAAAAAGGATCATATTCTTTAGCCTAACACCTAGAAAGCATTAATTAAGCATTTATTTGTAGAATGAACAAATGCATGTTCTCTTGTGTTCTTCATTCAGATATTTCCTTTAATTTATTCACAGAATATGAGGCTCATTTTACATGACTGCTTGCACTTAACAATCGAGTCATCGTAGGGTAGGAAGTCTCCGACAGTGTAACAGTAGAACAAGTGATGCCCACTCACAGCCAGGGAAGTGCCAGGTGGGGAGCATTTAGTGCCTTGTTTTTAGAGTTGTTTGATCGGGAGGCCCAGGATCATTTCAGGGGTCTTGAGGAGAAAGGAGAATAACCTTATTGAAAATGGAGATGTTCTCTACGGTGTTACTTTGAACTACGGAATCTCAGAAGAGGAAGTAGCCCCGAGGAGGGGGCTCCTTCTAGGTTTTGAGCTCATTTTCTCCCGGCGGCCTGTTCTATTCCTGGATCGCTCTCACGACTAGAGGAATCTTTCTCTCTGAGTCAAAACCTGCCTCCCTGACTTCACGCTGTTGGTCCCTCTCTTCTGCTCTGGAGACTCGTAGGCCGGTCACACCTCCTTCTCCAGCCAGTCAGGACCGCACCAGCCCGCGGAGAGCCGGCTCGACCTCCTCCTCCTGCACAGCGCGGCCCCGGCCCGCCCAGGCTCCGCCGCCGCCGGGACCTCGGTTCGCGTGGCCCGCGTGCTTGTTCGGAACACCGCTCCTAGCACAGCCGGGTCCTCCGGGGAGGCGATGTTGGGGACACTGGTGAGTACATTTGATACGTGACAACGTGTTTTCTGTTCCCGGAGGCAAAGGGCGCTGGGCCGCGAGCGTCTGTGCCAGCAGCGGCCTCGCGCGCTCGGCTCCGGGTCCGCGTCCTCCGCTGCGAGGAGGGGCTGCCGCCGGGGGCTTCCTGCGCGCTCGGGCTCGGGCGGCGCCCCGCGGCCGGGCGCGG
>NW_007727059.1:156153-157613 GCF_000696425.1 Galeopterus variegatus
GGCGGGGTGGGGCGAGGCGGGACAGGTGGCGCGACTGGGACGGGAGCAGCTCGTCCCCAGAAGGCCCACCACCTCCATCCAGCTTCCTCTCCTTACCCTTACATTACTTCATATGCAACAGCTCTCTCTTGAGCACCTGTTCTTTGTCAGGTCCATGGCTAAATGGGTTCCACAAAGGACCACCCCAAGTGACCCTTTGTGAATTTTATAGCATTTTGCACAGGCCGCCTACGGGCGTTCCGATGCAGAAGTGTACGGTACAGACGTTTGTTGAATGCCTACCTGGGCCAGAGGCTGCCGGCGCTGAGCCCATTCAGCTTGTCGTCTGTGGGAGGAGTGGGCTGACCGGCGAGCAAGCCGTATTATACGACAAGGCAAAACACGAGCGATGTGAGAAGTTTCAAGTGGAGGTGGGGGGGACAGCATTTGGGTGGGTCAAACTGACATTTGAAGTGTGCTTTGAAAAATGGGCAAAATTCTGAGATTGGCCTGCAAAAGACGTCATTTTCGAAGAAAGGAAGAGCATGCGAAAAGGGAAGGCCGGGGAATGCTGGGAGTGTGCGGGGAGGGTGTGGCGGGTGTCCTCAGCAGACACTCGAGACTGTCGTCCCCTGCCCTCAAGGGGAGGGAGTCCAGTCTAGCAGAAGCAGGAGCGGCCCTAACGAGGGAGCTCTCCCGCTGCCACTAAAGCTGAGAAAGGCTTCCTGTGGAAGAGCTGAGTCTCGGTAGGGGGGACTGAGTTACCTGTCAAGGATGAGGGCGGCCCTGAGGGAGGGAAGCTTAAAACGAGGAGGAGGAAGGGCATGGCACCCTCAGAGACGCGTGAGCTGGGGCTTTTTGGTGTGCTGGGAGTGGGGGAGCTTGTGGTGGTGAGAGTGCAGGGGGTTGTGGGGCTGTTTGTGGTGTGGTGGGGGCGATCGTGGAGGTGGGAGTGTTTGTGAAGGTAGGAGTGGGGTGTTTCTGATGGGGTGACGGGCGTGTGGTGGAGGGAGTGGTGTGTGTGTGGTGTTGTGTGTGTGTGGTGCGGTGTGAGGGGGTGTGAGGGCGTGGGGTGTGCGGTGTGAGGGCGTGGGGGTGTGAGGGCGTGGATTTTAACTAGAAATATTCTATGACTTACAACTTACTGAATTATATGCATATTATGTAAAATAAATAGATAAAAGGGAGGCCATCTGTTATTAAATGATTCATCAAAAATATTGTTACTGAACAACTACTATGGATCCGGCATTGTTTTATACACAAGAAGTACAATTATTTTCAAAAAGGATAAGGCATCTGTTCTCATATAGTCATGTTCCAGGCAACCATCTCATCTCTTTCCTATGCAGCATGTGGGTATTAATATCTATCTCATAAAATATCCTAAGAAGGGTAATATAAATAATAGATATTAGTTTTTCATCACTATATACCAATCATTATACTCAGCTCTTTACATGTACTGACTCATTTAATTA
>NW_007727059.1:157726-199236 GCF_000696425.1 Galeopterus variegatus
GTGGGGGGCGTGGGGACGGTGTGTGGTGCGGTGTGTGGTGCGGCGTGAGGGTGTGGGGACGGTGCGTGCGTGGTGGCAGGTGCGCTGCGGAGGGAGCAGGGCCTGGCCGGGGCTGTGGTGAGCAGCGCGCAGAGGGAAAGGCCTGCAGGAGGGCTGTGCTGTGTTGAGGGCGGCGGACAGCCCCGTGCACGCGCGCGTGTGAGGAAGGCTCCCGTCAGGGTGGTTGGGAGGGCAGAGAGCGCAACGCTTCCCGCGGAGGCCGCGGCAGTGAGGAGGGCACCGATGCTGATGTGGACTGTGGACGGTGGGGAGGAGGTAGAGGTGGCCGGGTTAGCGGTGACAGTGCACGTGGGGCTGAGGGCGTGGGGCGTGCAGGCCGTCTGGGTCCAGGCTGCAGTCCACACCGCTGCATGATTCCGTGTGCAGCGCATCCGGGCTTCCCCCGCGCCTCCACCCGCTGCGGGACGGGCAGGGATTTTCTTTCTCATCACCAACGGAACCCAAGGGTGCCCTGTCCCTACACCCGGGGCCTCCCCGGCCCGCCGCCCCGCCTCGCGCGTCCCGCCGTTCGTCCCGGGGCGCCTTTCTCTGCTTTCTCTCGCGCTTCCGCCATTCCCAGGACCAAAAGCGTGGGCTTATTTAATGATAGTAGTCTTCTTCCTGCAAGCTCACGTTACGCCTTTGACGAACCAAGTGGGATTAAAGGAACTCGGAAAATCTCCCAAGACAACAGTCTGGCTTCTCCGGCAGGAGCCGCCGTCTCTGCGTCTTCCTGTAACAAACTCTCATCTCTCCGGAGAAATCGAGGCCTCCCCACGGGCGGGGGAGGAACGCACCGTGCGGCGTTTCACGTCGTCCTCTTCCGCGAGCCTCCCATACTCCTGGCTAGGACGGTTGGTGGTATTTAAGCAAAATGGGGGGACAATTAGGAGCGACTGTTTGGGGAGGAAATAATGAGCTTCGTGTTGGGACTGTTGATTTTTGCCTTCCTGAGAGGCGCACAGGTGACAGGCGGGCCAGCCGCGGAGGCGGGCGTCGGAGCTCAGGTGACAGCAGGGCTGGAGGACAAGCTGGGAGTTAGCTGGAGTGCTGCACTTAGCGGTTACACCGAGTTGCCCTGGTTGTAGACTGACACCTGTGTCTCCCCAGGCGGCATCCAAGAGCGGCAGGGAGGACGAGTGGCCCGGGTCTGGGGTGTTGGATCTGCCCACGGGTGGAACCCTAGTGCCAGGTGGTCCCAGGAGCAGGAGCTACAGCTGTGCTTAACGTGCCATGTACGCCTCCTTCTCGTTAGTGAGCAGCTGCGATGCGATTGCTCCCCACGAGCAAGCGGAGGCCGGGCCGCGAGCACGCGCTGAAGGAAGGACCGAGCTTATGGGCCGGCCCGGGCCAGGACTCCGGGCTGTTGGCTGCGAAAGCCGGCCCCGCCGCCTCCTGCCCGGAGACCGCCTCGCGTGCCCCTCCCCCCGGTCCCTTCTCACCACCTCCCGAGTGACGGGGAAGATTCAAAAACGCGGGACGGGGCCAGTGCAGAGCGTCTTGTGAAAGAGGTGCTGTGCACGGACAGGCTGGGTTTGTTAGCGGGTTTCCGAGGGCCCTGGGTGGCCTGGGTGGGAGAGTGCTTGCCGCAGGCCGCGAGCTAAGGCTCAGGGAGTTATTGTTAGAGGCAGAATAGTCACAGAGAACCCCGCGAAAGACGGCTAGGGAGACGGACTGCAGGTCAGAAGTTCTGACGGGCACAAAAAGGATCACTGTAGGTGAATAAGGTGGGTTTTAAAATAGACTTCTGGAATATCAGGTGGCTTTTCCTATCTTTGGGGGAGAGATGAGTCATTCAGTAAGTGTTGGGACAACTGAGTCGCCAGCGGGAAAGAATACAATTGGATATCATTCCTATGTGAAAATAAATTCCAGATGATTCGAAAATTTACATGTAAAACATAAAACCAGAAAAACACAAGCAACTTTATTTATAATCTTGGAGTGGAGGAGGCCTGTTTAGCAGCTCACAGTCCCCAAAGTCATAAAAGACAACATTGAGAAATGCAGTTACATATGATATGCCATTTCTTCTTGGCAAAATAAAATAAGAAAAATACAAGGGCAAACCAAGAAAAAGTATTTGCCACCCATGTCACAAAGGGCTCGTTTCCTGAAGAGCTCCTACAAACCAGTAAGGAAAAGACCAACAACGTAATGGAAAGAAGAGCACAGATCAGGAACCGTTCCCAGGGAAGGAAGGGCAGGTGACTCCAGTGCTTGACACATGGAGAAATGCTCACTTCAGGCATAATAAGTGAAATACATGTTACAACTATACTGAGAAAGCGTGCTTTCGGGCCGGCCCGGTCGCGCACTGCTATAGTGCGCCGCTTGGGAAGTGCGGTGGCGCTCCCGCCGAGGGTTCGGATCCCACATACAGACCGGCCGCCTCACTGGCTGAGCGAGGGGCGGGAGCAACACCAAGGGTTGCGATCCCGTTGCCGGTCCCGGTCCGGTACGGGTGCGACACTGAGGGTTGCGATCCGTTGCCAGACTCGTATAACTTCGTATAATTCTGCCTAGACCCTGTGAAGCTTCCTCTTCTTTAAAGCCGTAGAGAACTTGGTCTAACTTGCTACCTATTGGGAGATGTTTAGATGGCTCCCAATCCCTTGCTGTATCATAGCAGTGAACCATATCCTTGCACACTTGTCATTTGGCACATGGGCAAGTGTGTCTGGAGGAGGAGTACTTATAAGTGGGATTGCTCAGTCTAAGGGCATGTGAATATAAAATTTTGATAATACTCAATTGCCCTCCACAAAAGCTATGCCAATTCACATGCCTCTACTGTATAAAAATGGCTTTTTCCCTCACATAACCTGATGCATACCAAAAAAAGAAAAAAGAAAGCATGCTTTCTTTTTTCTTTTTTTGGTATGCATCAGGTTATGTGAGGGAAAAAGCCATTTTTATACAGTAGAGGCATGTGAATTGGCATAGCTTTTGTGGAGGGCAATTGAGTATTATCAAAATTTTATATTCACATGCCCTTAGACTGAGCAATCCCACTTATAAGTACTCCTCCTCCAGACACACTTGCCCATGTGCCAAATGACAAGTGTGCAAGGATATGGTTCACTGCTATGATACAGCAAGGGATTGGGAGCCATCTAAACATCTCCCAATAGGTAGCAAGTTAGACCAAGTTCTCTACGGCTTTAAAGAAGAGGAAGCTTCACAGGGTCTAGGCAGATCAATCAGTTGCCATCATAAAGGGGGAAAAGGTGTGTATAGCATGCTGCCATTTCTGTGTTAAAAGAATATATGACCTAACATGCATATGACAAATGATATTTTAGATGTCTACATATATGCACACATACTTATGGGGTTATCATGGCATCTCTTATAAGGGGGTCTGGAAGGCTGGGGACAGGGTTGGGGAGGAGACCTACTTTTCACTCATATCTTTTGAATCTTCTGCCATGTGCATATATTCGTTATTTCAAAGATGTTTTGAGGGGTTTTTTTTGTCCTTTTTTTTGAGGGGGGGGGACCGGCCACACCACGCTCAGCCAGTGAGCGCACCGGCCATCCCTATATAGAATCCGAACAGCGCTGCTGCGCTCCCAGCGCTGCACTCTCCCAAGTGCGCCACAGGCTTGAGTTTCAAATTAAGAGCAGAGAAGGAAATTCCCCAGCCGTGAGGAAAAAGCAGATACTAAGGAAATGAAGCTTCAGCACATCACAACAGCCTGGGACATACTGAGAGCGTTGGTGCAAAGGGAACTGTTTGCTCTGAAAGGCTGTCAGGCTTAAGAAGAGGCACTATAAATGTCTGGATGGGATTTTCAGAGCCCCTATGATTCCATGGCTGGGCTGTGATATCAATGAGGAGCCCAGGCCTGGAGATTAAGGAAGTGGCTCCAGGTGACAGACAGGAAATGGTAGAGCCAGGATCCAGCCATGGACCTCTCTCATTCTGTCTAGCCCATGCTCCTGCCCAATGTGCTGTTAGAAAACCAACATTCAACTTCCAGAATGTAAAAATACTTACTCATTTACTTTGTGGCATAATGTTTATTTCCCTTTAGCTTTAAAAACAAAAATGCCAGAAATAAAATCAATTTGATTGCTCAGTAAATGTTTTTAAAGCCAGATCGCTATATTAATATATTGTAAGAAAACTGAGGTTTATTAAGGTTTAAAGATACACATTATTCGTTTATGATAAAACCCCAAAGATAAACACCTACAGTACTCTAAATAATTGTTAACTGTTTATATTTTTCAATTTTTGGTAATAGTCTAAAGATAACTTTTCTCTAGGATATGAATAATGCACAATAATTTATTTTTAGGCTTTATTTGTTACTTTTTTATATAACTTTTTTCCTCCAGGGAATTTGAGAGACCACACCTAAATTTATTTTGCCATAAACAGCTCCATGGGTTGCAGTAACAAGGGAGTAAAGGGAAAGAAAAACAAAGAAATAGAACCAGGAGGAAAGGAGATGGGGAGGACTGGGGTGAGGGGTGTCGAGTGACTTAAACATTGGCCCAGTGGGCTGGTGCAGGTGGGGGGATGCTCTGGTAAGCGGTGCCTGTGTAGGCGCCCAGGCTGGAGTAAATTGAGTATTTTCCTATGGAAACTCAAGTTACCGGAACTTTCAGCTGGTGGCTTTTGGGAAGAGGATAAATCAGAAGAAAATAAGTTCCTCTCAGGTATTTTGTTTGAAAAGCACACAGCAGCAGTGTTTGGACACACACTTGTAATAGCGAGGGACTGGAAGTCATCTGCACCAGTATGTCCACCAGCAGGCAGCTAGTTAGATAAAATGCTATACAGCTGCGAAGAACAAGGCCGCTCCAAAGGTGCCTAAGGATGTCTCCTGCTTCCCTCCTGCTTCCTGTGCAGTGGCGACTGTGGCCAACAGGGGGCAGCACCACGCTGGCGTCCCCTTCCTGGGGACTAGTTGCTCCGGTTCCCAATCCGTGTGGTCTGTGCAGTTTTTTTTTTTTTTTTCCTTTTTGTCTTTTTTCGTGACCGGCAACGGATCGCAACCCTCAGTGTCGCGCCCATACCGGACCGGGACCGGCAACCGGATTGCAACCCTCGGCGTTGCACCCACACCTCGCTCAGCCAGTGAGTGGCCGGTCTATATGTGGGATCCGAACCCTCCCCGGGAGCACCTCGGCGCTCCCAAGCGGCGCACTGTAGCAGTGCACCACCGGGCCGGCCCAAGGTCTGTGCAGTTTGGGGGCAGGGGTTCTTTTCTTTTTTTATAATGCATTTCCTTAGTAAGTTCACTTTTCTCTCAGTCCCTGCTTCAAACCTATGAATTATTCTACTGTCTTTATACAAACTAACCTTTCTGTCTTCAAGGAATGTCTATATTCTAATTCTCGTGTATTTATAATATCTCTGTTAGCCCAGGTGCTGTGTCCTTTCTGCACCGTCTTATATTGGTAGTGTCCCGTTAAGAAACAGAGCCGGAGAAGGGACGAGAGAGAGAGAAAGGCTGTAACCGAAGAGTGGCCGCCCCCTGGCTGGAAGCATGTCTGGCTGTGTGTGGGGGGCGCTGGGGGAGGGGGGGTAATGTTCTTCGAAATTCAGTGTTGTAGAAAAGGAGACACTCATTGACTAAAGCAGTTTATTTAAGAAGTGTTGGTATTTTCCCCAAAAAATATTTTTATGGAAAAGTGACCTTGAGTTGACCAAAGTACTGCACAGACTTTTTTCCTCCCCTCTGAGCTTCTCAAAATACCGGAGGCTCTACTGCGCCTATCACTGTTTCACAGAGCAAAAATAAAAGCATTGTCAGGGAGCATTGTCATGGGATTAAAGTTTCTTGTTCTGAAAATAGACGTTCGTTTTGCTTTGATAGCTATTTTCTCTAACCACCCGGGTTTTACTCAAGCATTCTTATAGTGGCCAGGGACAGAGATAAGATTTCATTCCATCAGCACCTCTTTCAGAGTTCCTCACCTGAATAAAATATGTGTGCCCTTAATGCCAACAGAAGCATTTGGGCAGGTCCAGGAAGTTCCTCACATGCCATGAAGTGGAATTCATCGTGTCTGTCTTCCAGAAATGACACATGAAAAACTTGGAGGAGGGCAGTGAGTGCATTGCTCACTAGATTACTAAGAGGTCAGAGAGAAAGTGATCTACCAAGAACTCTTCTGGAATTAAAGCAAGAGTCTAGGCTCAAGTCGTGATAGTGATTATTCCTCATGGCCCATGTAGGTGACAGCTGATTCATTTGGGGTCAGGTGGGCTCCACGCTTGTGCACACAGGCACCCCCACCGTGGCAAGGACACACACATCAAAGGCGGCTCTGGACCCAGACTCTGCAGCTTCCACTGGACAGATAGGGAAGCCATCCCTGGGCATGAGTCATGTTTTTCCTTTGAAGAGATGTTTCCCAGCTGCATGGAATGGAACGTGTGACATTTGCCATGACAAAAGAATAAACCCTTTGAGAAATTTGGGCACTTTCATTTCTGTTTCTCTCTTTCCCTCTGCAAAACTTTTTTTTCCTGAATTATTTTCCATATTCTTTTCCAAAGTGTTAATCTCTCTCTCCTCTCTCCTGGTCTCCCAGATGAACAGATTTTACAAGGAATAAATCCTGGTTGTAGCTTTGCCACTTACCAAGTGCCCGTTTAGTTACTAAACACCCACAAACTGCACAGCCATATCTGTTAGTATCATGTGGCTCACACAGCTCGGCTGTGCAGGACAGTGCAGGCAGCTGGGCTGACCCAGGTGACCTGGGAGACTTTGGACAGCCCCTGTCAGTGCCTCAGTTTCCTCATGGAGGGAGAGGAGAGGGCGGGCAGGTTGTGCCCTTTTGCTCCTGGCAGCCCTGAGCAGGCTTAGTAGCAGAGAGCCAGGTTTGTTCTGGAGCCTGCCTCACTGGCTCAGCTTCAGGCCTGACCTTGATGCCAAGTTCAGGATCACACCAAAGTCAATCTCAGTCCCCAGATGGGGCAGTACTGACCCCTAGCTCTCCTTGGCCAGGTGAAGCCCATGGGGATCTGTGCTGGCTCAGACCTCACTGCCATCTGAGGCTGATTTTTCCATGTCCTCTTTCATGAGAAATGCACCACATGTTTTCTTGCAAGGGCCAGAAAAGCATTTTTCAGTGCTTCTTGGCAGCACACGTTGAAGCTCTTTGGCTCCCTTGGGCCTTAGCGAATGGAAGGAGGGTGGAGCTGACAGGCCTGCTGGCCACGGCTTCCCAGCAGAGGAAAACTGTTTGTGGTCTTCAGTGTCCCCAATTACTCCCTGGTCAGCCAACAGGGTCCTGCTATCCCTGGCCCTGCAGCCCAGTCCTTTCCCCAACAGTCTCATAACCATTCCCCCTCCTGGCTGCAGTACTTGTTCCAAAGGGAAAACGAGAGATTGGGAGGTTAATATAAACCTGTCTTATGACTCATGTACTTCTCTTAAATGTAAAAGCTAAACGGCCTATACCGGGGCTGTCCATTAGAATTATCTGGGGAGCTTTAAAAAAATACCAACACTCTGGTCCCATCCCAGAGCAGTTAATTTAGAATTTCTGGGGATGGGGGACTGCATCACAGTTTTTTAAAAGCTCATTTATGTGCCTCCAATGAAGAACAACTAAGATCCTAAAGCCATCCAGTTGGCAATGCTAATTGCTTGTTGGGTTAATAATGATCTTCTGCATTAATTAGACTTAGCAGTGTAGGAAAGTCCTGGGCTGGTATGGTCATGAAATTCAAGTGCACCTGGGAAAATGGAGTTGTCCAATTGTTTGCCATCAGTGGCAGTCAGTATACACATCGTTAACCAATGACTACCTTTTAGAGATATTGCCCAACCTTCGTATTGAGTATGCAGCCGGGAATGGGTTTCTGTTGATTCATCTGAATCAGTGATTCCCTGTTTCAATGAGCAAAACAGACTGCTTGGACCGTTGACTTGCAGGGCTTCTGACTCGGTGGGTGGTGTGAAGTCTGAGAACCTGAATTTTTAACAAGAGCCCCACATGGTTCTGATGCAGGTGGACTGAAAGCCACATTTTGGAAATCTTGTTTATGCTGCCTTCTTATCTCCTGCAAAGATAGTGTTTCCAAAGGAATCACAGCTCTTGGGAAGGGAGCTGCTCCTCCCGCAGCATTCCCAGAGGGCTGCCAAGTGGCTTGGTATTCCCATGGTTTTAAAATGTCTTGAGTGATAAATAAAATAAAACGTGCTGGTATCTGGCAGAGTGAGTCCGCTCCCTCCTTCTTCTACAAAATTGTCTTGATTATTCTTGACCCTTTTTCTCTCTTTGACTTTTAGAGTCAGCTTGCCAAATTCTCAGAGAAATCTTACTGGGATTTCAGTTGAAATTGCACTGACTTTATAGATTAATTTGGGGGAATTTTCCATGACCTTACAGACTCGATGTATTCCAAGTGTCTTCTAAGCATAAAACATCGGTGAAAGTGTCACATTATCAGTCCTGACACCAGGAAGCTCAGGCAAGTAACCTGGTCATCAAATCCATCTCTTTCACTTTACAAAGAACCAGGCAGGGGGGAATAATTTGCACAAGGTCACTGGTTGGGGACTAAGTTGGACCAAGTCAACTTCCTCCCGCCTTTTTAAGGAAATCTGCTGGGGGAACTCTTCCACCTTCAGATCTGGTGAACCATGCTACTGAGCCGTCTTGTCTCCACTGCCACGTTTCAGGACTTGCTGGCTTCCAGTCAGGATCAGAGAAGGTGTCTCCCCACACTTTGTTCCTGGGGTTGGGGTCTTTCATGTACTGTGAAAGAAACAATCATACTTGGCCTTTGCTACTTTGGAATTAATTTCATGTTTTCCAAATCGGAGGGCAAGCCAAATCGAGGAGCTTGTATCAGTAAATGCCCAGCTATGCTTGGGTACCAGACAGAGAGCACATCAGGTGGCCTGTCCTCCCCGGCATGCCCTCATCGTTTTCCCAGCTCAGCTTGGAGTGCTGTGGATTGTTTCCTACCACGTCCGGGCCCAGGGTCAGCGCTCTTTTTCTGTCTGTGCATTCCTCTGGAGAGGTTTCCTCACCTCTAATCGGGGACGAGGCGTCTTTTGTTCTTGGATTAAGCCGCCAGCTGTCCCTCACTCAAGCCAAGCTGCAGCCGCGGGGACACTTCTGAGATCCCGTGGGAGGGGACAGCTTGGTGTGTTGGAGGCAGGTACCTGTGCTGGTACAAGGCCGCAGGCAGGGCCCCTCCTCAGCCGCCTTGCCGGGTTTGGTAACGGGAGAGGTTCCCACTGGCGTTTCCTGCTCTTCCCTTTCCGTGGCAGCTTTCTTTAACCAAAAAGCACTGCTAGCTGATGACTTCTCTGGCGGGAGGGACTCTAGCTGCGCCTGCCCGGCTGCACCGGGGCCGGGCTTTTCGCGAGACCTCTTCCATGCCCCGCCCTCGTGCTGCCAGGAACTTCTCTCGTCTCTCAGGGGCAGCGACCCGGGCGGCGGGCTGCGGTGCGTGTCGTGTCCCTGCCCCCAGTAGCATTTCTACTGTAAGAGAAACCACCTGGTCCTAACACTACACTCTGAAAACCGCCCATCTGCCTGCCTCTTATATGTCCTGCGGCCCAGGCGACCTGGGGAAGGACGGGGTCTCTGTGTCACAGGCCTCAGCCCACAGGTGTCCCTGCGCTGGTGGAAGTGTCCGCCCCAGCCGCTGCAGGGCGGGGGTGGACGTCTTTACCATCAGGCATCCTGTCGACTGTCGGTTCCACCTGCAAAAGATCAGGGCTCTGGTCGTCCCTGAAGACCCACAGGATGAGGAGGCCTAACTTGCCACCTGCATTCCAGCCACAGAAGGACAGATCCCAGATGATTAGAGTCGAAAGGGACCATCGATGCCCTCAGATAACATCACGTTACGGATGAGGGAACTGAGTCAAGAGGCCCCTGCACTGCCCCCGGCCCCTGTCATTTCTGCCCCATGCTGCCATCAGGATGGCCTTGCGTGGGTCCCTGGATGCAGAACGCCAGCCCCGGGCTCCTCAGCAGATCTCCATCCTGCTGCATGTGCATGTGAGCACACGCCCACACTTTCACACACACTCATACTCAGCTCGCTCACATTCACACGCTCCACTCACGCTGACACGCTCACACATGCCTGCTCACATGCTCACGAGCCCACATGTTCACACATACACTTGCACTCACACATCACTCCAGCCAGAGTGGGGTGGTGGGCTTTCTGGCCGAGGTGCATATTGCTGCTTTCTGCTTGGACTCCCTCACCCTCACTTACTTAGTAACCTCCTCTCTGACGCCCCTGGGGCAGTGTCTATGTACCGGGCACCACAGGGTGCTGGTGACCCTGGCCTGTCTTGCTTGCCCACTCCGGGAGGGCAGTGGCCACATGGTAGTGGACGCCTCCACAGGAGCTTCAGGATGCACCCAGTTAGTGCTCACCCGTCCCGCCACTGCCTGGTTCGAGGGCGCTCAGCAACCTCCTTGGTACTCGGCAGTTTTCATCAGTGTGCACATCTCTAAAAGATAAGGACTCTGTTCAACAAAACCACAGTAGCACGGACACACCTCGAGTTAGATTGGAGATAACATAAATCCTAACTGGGTAGGGTTAATACTACCTTATTATCGAGTTCTGTGTTAAGTCAGGTTCAAACTTCCCTGACTGTCCCATAAGTGATTTTTTTAACTTAAACATTTTTTTTCTTTTTTTTGTTTTATTTTTAACTCTTCACCTTGAAATCATTTCAGACTAACAAGGAATTCACATCTACCCTACCCAGGTTCCCCAAATGTCAACATCGTAAGTCAGAAGGATCATGATCAAGACATGAATATTGAAATGATACAATCATCCAATCCACAGAGTAAAGCAAAGTTTCCTGCCAGGGGCCAACCCAGCTCACCCATGGCCTCAGGTGGTCAGCTGTTTTCTGGAATGTCCCTCAGTTTGGGTCTGATGCATTTTTTAAGTGACCATATAAATTGACCATCTAGATGGAGACATTGGGAGTGAGAGGGGCTTAGGGCCAGCGCCTGGGGTCTGTGTCCCTCTGATCAGGTCCCTTCTCTCTTGTGTTTCTCCTGGAACACAACTCCGTGGAGTTTCCCTGTGTTCTGTATTTTCTGGGTCACATTCTCACTGTGTTGCTTACCACGTCCCTCCATCCCTACATTTCCTGTAAACTGGCTCCTCAGCTTCAAGTCCAGCCCCCTCAGGCCTTTCCCAACCTTCCTGGCCCCTGGGACCCACCAGCCCTGGCAGCCTCCACAAGCTTCTCGCCCTCAACAGTGGGAGTGCCCTTGGTGTCCTCTGCCTCTATTTGTTCTCCCTCCACATGCTCTCCTGAATTATCTTCTTTAACCACTGTCTATGCTAATGATTCAAAACTCCCTCCTGGGCTCCAGACCACCTAAACCCTGTATTTGAGGGATCTTCCCAAAATTCCATCTGATCAGGTCCTTTCCCTTTTTAACATCCTTCCACTGCCTTCAGGGTCAAATCTGAATTTATGATTGTGAATGTGAGGCCTTCACCCTCCAGCCTCTCCGGTCTCTCCAGCCTCTCCAGCCTCTTGCTTCCTGACTGTGACACGTCCCCTTGGCCCTATGCCTTGACTTCTGCCCCAGATGCCCTTTCTGTCTTCTTCACCTGGATAAATCTTCCCAGGAAGGATTCCTCACTGCCATAGGCAGGTGGTCTCTCTGTGTTTATTTCTACACTTACCCCTCATAGTGAGTCCTTGGGTAGGAGATAGGTGTTTATAGGTCTCTATAGCCGCGCTACCTGAGAGAGCATTCAGATTTTGTTGGATAAATGTTAAGCATGATTGGAGATACCATAAATCCTAACTATGTAGGATTTCCTTTTTCCTTCACATGTTAAATTAGGGCCTTACACTGACCTCAGGGTATGAGGACAGGAAGCCAATGCTGTCTGGGCTCCAACCCCAGCTCACCAGCTCTTGAGCACTGCATCTGGGAAAGCGTGCTGCCAGTCAAAGCAGGGCCCTCACCCTTCCCCTCCGGGGAGACAGACCACATGGAGCCCACATGTCATGAGAACATGGAGAAAGAGGAGGTTGAGTTTGACTGGGGACATTTGAAAACTCTTATGGTAATGACTTGAATTGGATCTTAGAATGTGGTGAGACTTCACTGGGTTGATATGGGCATTGGGAAGAGGGTGTCCTGAGCCAAGCCTGGCTGTGGGGCATGCAGGACATCCCACCTGAGCTGCCTGGGGTGGAGGACACATGAGGGAGGAGACGGTGACAGGGCTGCAGAAAAAGCAGGTAGGAAGAACCAAACATAGAGGCCTTAGAAGGCAAAGCAAAGGAGTACGGGGCTTTTCCTGATGTGAATCCCGCAGTCACAAAAACAAGGGTGTGCTGGGAACCTGGGGCTCAGTACACCTGAGAGGCAGGACAAGGCCCCACAGAGGAGCCGACAGCGTTGGAAATGTGAGGGCGGGCGCTTCCTCAGTCCTGCGAGGGTGCAGCTCATGCTTCACAAGCCCCTGCCAGCAGAGCTGAGGCTCCTGGTGTGGAGATTTCACCCATGCGTGAGCACACACTTGCTGTCCTGATAATGGCCAACGTGAGCCAGGGTGACAGCGCACGCACACCTCAGGTTCCGGCTTTGGAAACTTTCAGGCACATTTCCTTTTGTTTCTCATGGAGCTCAGAGACCCCATTGGGTTCCTCCCAGGCTGGCGTGTTGTGGGCCTGCAATGTGTGTTGGTTGCTTGAGAGGTCAGAGAGGCCATGGCTGTGGTTCTGAGATTTTAGGGTCTCTAGAGTCCCACCCCAGAAGAAGGAGATCCTCAGAAGAGGATTGCTTGTGTTTTAAAAGGGCAGATGAATGGAAATGAGAAGTGGGGTCATGGCCGTCCCATGAGAAATGGAGACAATGCTTTCCTCTGCAAGGGGACATTCTGAGGGGTTCTGGGTTCCTTTAAGGACCTGCCGGCTTTGTGGGGGGTGTGCAAGTTGGCATGGAGAGGGCAGGGGGTGCTTTTGCCTCCTCCCAGGGAGCTGCCTGGCCCTGCCATGCTCCCGCCCTCCCCCTGCCTCCAGCACTGTGGTCTGTTCTGGAGGTGTTGACACTTGGTTCTTAGCATCTGACCAGAAAAAAGGGAGACTTGGAGGAGGATAAAATTGATCAACTTTAAGCCATCATTCACTTTTCAAATATCCCAGGCTGGCCAGTCCCGCCCTCCCACAGTGCAGCTTGGGCCCCTTCACAGAGGAAGGCACGACCCTGACAGACAGATGGACACGACCTGCCTTGTGGCCTTCTGCACGGGTGTCCCACAGCTGCCTTTGCTTGTGGCTCTGTGGCCAGTTGGCTAGTGTGTCTCCTCCTGGCACACAGGCCAGCCTTCCTCACCTGTCCTGGAGACCAGCATG
Organism: Galeopterus variegatus; assembly: GCF_000696425.1. Taxonomy (NCBI): domain Eukaryota; kingdom Metazoa; phylum Chordata; class Mammalia; order Dermoptera; family Cynocephalidae; genus Galeopterus; species Galeopterus variegatus. Next base: position 171,118 of record NW_007727059.1, read on the forward strand.
GGCAGCCATCCCGGCAGACATGGCCCCATCTGGGGCTGCAGAACCTGGCGGCTGGAGACCGTATGGGGCCAGTCACAGAGGTGGCCCCTAAGGGCTGGAGTTCCAGGCCCCAGGCACAGTGTCTCCATGTCTTGTTCCATTCTAGTGGACACCTGTGCTCACCTGTCAGTGCACATGCAGGTGGCATATTTTATTTTTCTACTTACACTAGTGCAGACTCTGGCAGTAGTTTTAGGGACTGGCCCAACGACAGCTGTCCACGCTGTCTTCACCATTTAAAATGTAAGGAAGTTCTGTGGTCTGTGTTGGCTCGGGCCCTCGGTGGACACTGGGATAGGATGAAAGGCAGGCCCACGCTTTCCTCGTTCCACTCAGCAGTGATCTAACAGCTTATTCACTCCGCACTTCCTGGTCTCTGGCGCAAACCTCCTTTAGAAGCGGTCCCTTCTCTGCAGCAGTGGGCCCCGCTGTCCCCGGAGCACGCCCCAACCCTGCTCTCTCCCTGCAGAATCTCCTACGACCCAGCGCGGTTCCCCCGCTACCTGCCCGAGGCCTACTGCCTGTGCCGCGGCTGCCTGACCGGGCTGTTCGGCGAGGAGGACCTGCGCTTCCGCAGCGCCCCGGTCTACATGCCCGCCGCTGTGCTGCGCCGCACCCCGGCCTGCGTGGGCGGCCGCGCCGTCTACACCGAGCACTACGTCACCATCGCGGTGGGCTGCACCTGCGTCCCCCAGCAGGACAAGGACGCGCACAGCATCAACTCCAGCATCGACAAGCAGGGTGCCAAGCTCCTGCTCGGCCCCAACGGCGAGCCGGCCCGCCCCTGAGGCCGTGTCGCGGGGCCCTGTCCCCGGAGTGCGTCTGCGGGGCCCGGGGCGGCTGTCGGCCCCGTGGGAAGAGAGCGAACTGAGACCCGGGCGGGAGCAGCAGGCGGGTCCCGAGGCTTACAGGCCGCAGGGACGGAGTCGCGGACAGCTGCGGGGACAGGCGGGCCCGGCCCCGCGTGTGGCCGCCTGGGAGCTGCGGGGTGCTGGGCGGCCCCACGGCAGGTGCCCCAGAGAGGGGATAGACATATGCTTAAAACAATTCCTAGGAAAGTGCAGAGAGGCTGTACACCTGCTTTTTTACTCAACTGTTTCGAATTAGGGCAGAAACTATTTTTTACATCAGCGAGTTAAAGCGACCATATTAGAAAATTTTACTTGCCCTACACGCCATTTCTGAACATTCAGTCTTCACTTCCTCTGGTAGGACTTTTTAGAAGCGTGACTGGAATCCTCAGACACGCTCTTCTGAGCCGGACGGCGCAGGGTCGCTGCGTCAGCCTCTAGCGGTGGCTGAGGACGGTGCGGTGGACGCTCGACCCTCCACCCAGGGTCTCCGCAAGCCCAGATGGACCGCGAGGATGCACAGGAGGCGCACAGGACCCCAGAACGAGCTGAGAATTCCAGGAACCTCAAACTCGCTTTTATTCATGAGTACGTGGATGGTCTCAGACTTACACAATTTACATTTGTTTTTTCACTTTTGAAAGTCAATGGGGCCAATTTGTGGATACGAGGTGGTGAGATAAGATGACAGGTGGAATACATCTTATCTCCAGTTCGCAGGAAGAATCCCAGCAAGTATTGGCTTATTAGTTTTAAGGGCTCGAGGATTGGGCCAAATAGGAGAAAGTGGACCAAATCAGACTTTCCAGAGGTCAACGTCGAGGCCTCTTTTTCTCCATACTGCAATGTGAGCTAAAGCCTTCCTCTTTAGGTTGAAAATCTGTCCTTAACACAATTATTTGTAAAAGGTAGAAGTGCTTTTTTTTTTTTTTTAATCATTAAAACTGTTATAAATGAAGAATACGTTAGCTATGTGCATTTCTCTCTGGATTCTGCTTGGATGGGCTGGACTGGTTTTTAGAGGTAACAATATGTTAACCGAGGTCGTCTTAACTTTATGGCTGAGGTTTAAATTAATCAAGATTTGATTTGCCCATAGAAAGATCATCTAGTCATGTGAAGTCCATCTCTTTGATCTTTTGTGACATCCTCATCCAAGACCAAGAAGTGCCTTTCATTTGTGTGTGTTTCACTTCCAAGCATCAACGTCTGCTGAAATAACAGAACACTGGCTTCCCTACGCCATCATCCATCAGTCACTCAGAGAACTTTCAACTCCTACTAAACAGTAGCAAAAATTGTGCATGAAAAACACATCACTCAGCAAAATCCAGATTGTTCAAATAAAAAATTGAAAATTGAAAGCAATAACTGGTTAGTTCTGTAGAGTTTGGGAAATTTTACTTCCCTGTTCAATCTCTGGAGGAAAACAAATGGTACCCCTGCTGGTGGTATGTCTAGAATACACTCTTGTCCAGAGACAGGAGGTTTAGAGCAACGACCCCCAAAATCCATAAATTGAAAAGAAAAACTGCCTTTCAAACCAGCCATTTGGCTAATTGTTTGTCATCACTACTGTTGTGTGAACATTTTCCAGGCCACTCCCCAAATGTAAATAGTGCAAGCATCAGAGGAGGGTGGACTCAGGAGAGTCAACTATTTGCCTGGGGGAAATATCACTGTTTTATTCATTGTATTAATGGCTAGTTTAACAACCTCAGCTTGTTAAAATGTGGCACATTCCCAGTAGAAGAAATTAGCTTTCCATTCTAAAGTCTAGAAAGGCAACATTGATGTGTGTTTTTTTCTCTGAATGGAATATTCATCCATTTAGTAAATACCTATTGAGCACCTGCCTGGTTCCAGTCACCGAGCTCCTGGGAGACAACTTTGGACAAGGTGCAAACTTAAGCAAATAAAATGCACTAGCAGCCAGCACAGAACTAGGCTGACCCACACCAGGTCCTCACGCCCAGGAAGTGCTGCCTGGCCAATCCGCTCCTTTGCCTCACTCAGCTACGTCTTCTTCACTGGTTAATGAGGTTGCAGCGCCCGCCTCGCAGAGTCCGTCTGAGGATCAAATGCTGTTAGTAAAGCACCTGGCAGTGCCTGGAAACACATTGGCCCCAGTCATTTATAAGCTGCATTTAAATATCAAGCTAAGCCTTCTGACTTAATGTTGATTGCTTTAGCAGCTACTGTCATTTAGAAGTGACTCTTTTTGTATAAAAGATAAGTTTAAAATGAAATCTGTAGGACCTTCACTTGGCAGCAACCAACAGATATACTATGTTGAAATTAGAGGTGGTGACGCTGTTTCAATGAATAGAGTTTACTGAGACAGAATTTGGTTCTCTTGTTAAAACTAAAGGCTTGGGGGGGTTGGTGTTGTGTTTTATCAAACAAACAAGGACATTTGCTGGCTAGAGAAATTATGCCAAAGCCCTTGCCCCTCCCACCCCCACCCCCACCCTGTCCCCAGTCCCACATGGCTTCTCACCTGGTGCAGGAGCTGCGGGGCTCCCTCCACCGTCCACTCCCGGGCTCTGCACATTTCAGGACTTCTCCTCCCAGGAAACTGCCAGACTGTGTGTTTGCTTCAAATAAATTCTATCTTGAGGATTCTGTGGCAACCCTTGGAATGGAGGTACTTGGCTGGTTAGTGAAGATTTTTTCAGCTAGGATGCTTGTTCTATAAAAATGGATTCATCTGGAAATAGCAATCCAAAAACATTCTGCAAATACCAACAGTTGCACATTCAGGGGCTGGTTACCCACACTTCTCCTTTTGTGGCATCTCTTTCAGCTGGGCAAAGGGAGTAAAATAGTAATTTTTAGTAACTGGCTCCAGCTCTGATTTGAGAAAGGAATGGACAGGGGAGGAGTACGGAGTTCCCGTCTGAAATGGGGTGATCTGCTCTGGTTGTCCGGGTGCCCCTCACCCCCAAACACAGCTGAATATTCACAGGAAACTGAAATTATTACCCTGTCATTCCCACTCATGGGATGACTACTTGGTCTCAGTGCAAATCGCTGAATCAGGAAGGACTCACAAAGATGTCTGCTAAATTATTCTTTCCAGCCTCTGAAGGCCTTTGGTGAAGGGTGAGAGGCGAGGCAGCCCCAAGAGAGCTTGTGAAGTTTGGGCCACGGCCATGGCCACGAGGAGCACAGACCCACCAGGGCATCCACTTCCTCAACCTTCTCCCCAGCGCCTCCAGGGAACACACCAGGCATAAGAAGTGTTTTTACAGGTAGAACTGCAGACCTTTTATGAAATCCAGAAGTGGATCATATATAAACACAGATTTGCTAAAATCAAAATCATGTGGGGGGATGGGGGAGGGGCAAAGCCATGAACACACGTTGGCTGTTTACTAAATAAAATGCCCACCTGGTCTCATGAGCCTCCTCCCTTAAGATCTGCCTCAAGTTTTCATGAGTCATGCCGTTTTCCTCCCTCCTCCACCCCCCATGAAGAAATAAGGTTTCTCTTCACCTAAATGCTACATTTACAGGACAACTAAAATGCTGTTATTTTCAGGCTGCTACTCTCCCACAACTCCGAAATCAAGCATTACATTTCTATACATAATTTGTTACTGGCCTAGGTAATTTTTAGCAAACCGATTCATAAGGAAATAATTAGGTAGGGGGTGTTTTTTAAAGAACAATCATTTATTGAACACTTAACGTGCCAGGTGCTGGTACACGGATAAAAATATGAATGACTCATAAACAGTGATTTTTAAAGAAAATTAAAGTGTCCAGAAGTATGACTGCAGTAGAAAAGAGCATGTCTCCCTGGTATCCTAAGCATGACTTCCTCCCAGAGAGAAAGTGTTAATTTTTTTGGAACGTTTTTATTTTTAAATGATTGTAGATTCCCACGAAATTGCAAAAATACTAGAGCGGTCTTATATACCCTTTACCCAATTTCCCCCGTGGTAACATCTTACATAACTATAGTACAATGTCACAACCAGGAAACTGACACCAGTACAACCCACAGACCCCATTCAGAGTTCACCAGTTTTACACGCACTCATTTTTGTGTGTTTAATCCTGTGTAATGCTGTACACCTGTAGATTCATGAACCCACCACCACAGAAGACACACAACATGCCAGTACCACAGAGACCTCCCCATGTGGCCGCATCCATCCCCCTCACCCCATCCCACACTGACCCCTGCCAACCACCATCCTCCATTCAAGAATGTCCTCATATGACTGGAAACATATAGGATGCGACCTTTGGGGGTGGTTGTTCTCACTCAGCAGGCTGCCCCTGAGATCCATCCAGTTTGTGTGCATCGATCGTCTGTTCCTGTGGGTTGCTACATAGTCTTCAGCGGTATGAATGTATGATGAGTATTTTTTGAACACTAAGCATCTAGCACACTCCAGGCTCCTTGGTTTTGGTTGTGGTCTTTGCTTTACAGGTGGCACTTTCATTTTCTCAGGCAGTTCAGAAGGAGGGTACTGAGACTGGGCCACATGCAGGGGGCATGTGGGCTACATTCCTGTCATCCCTCAGAACTAAGGAGGAGAAACCCAAGAGGTGCTCAGCCACTAGCTCCTTGGACTATGAATTTATTCTGTGGAGGCCAGTCATGTCTCCTAGGGGGGCCGGAGCAGATCAGGAGCCCCTCGGGGGGCCGAAGCAGATCGGGGGCCGAAGCAGATCGGGGGCCCCTCGCAAGTCCTGTCTATTTCAGGAGGCCTTGGGCAAGCTACTAAGCTGTTTGTTTGGTCTTCTGGTTTTTACATACATTAAATGAGGAGACTGGGTTACACAGGTTCTAAAATTTCTTCAACTCTAATTTCATGGATTCAGATCTGCAGGGGACGCCCTCATTAAGGAAAACAATAATGAGAGGTTATTTTGTCCGTTATTTTGAAAATTAGGCCAGGGACAGCCCCAGTTTGCAGAGGGAGGGGAGAAGGTTAAAACTTTTCAATCTACTAAGAAAATTAAAAGGAAATGCCACACAGGGTCCTTTACTATATTGTGATTCCACAGTCTAGCCCAGAATCATAATTCACGTAACAGCAAAATTCGTTGGCCAGGTGACGGGTGTGCTGGGGGGTAAACTTGCACCTCTTCACTCCAAGGAGCTTGGCTGCCTGTTCTTCCATGACGGCACCTGAAGAGATCAGATCAAGGGAATCCAAAGCATGAAGTACCAACCCAGAGCTCGGGGCCCATCGTGAGCAGTGGAGGGGATTCCAGACTAGGGTACGGGCGCAATTAGTTGACAAAACTACTCAACAAATACCGTCGTCCGGGGGATGTCCATCCTTTATATTCCCTTTCACCTTCTCTAACATTTCAAAAAATTGCCTGCTTTTTTCCACTTCTTTTTCACTTAATAAATAATTTTCCTACCTCTGCAAAGCTGCAACACTTAGAAATTTAGAAGTAATCTATATCCCACAAAGGAACATAAGGAAAGCAAAAGTAATTACTAAAAACTAGGGTTTCCTGACATTGAGTCAAGCATCTCTCTCTGGGTAATGCCTGCTCTGGATGGACGCCCCCGATCCACCTTTTGCCACCTCCTCCACACTCGCCCCTGCTGCCTCCACGTCCCTTTCACAGGAGGCCTCCTGCCTATGCCTCTGTCCCCACCAGGCTCTGCTGAAACCCGCTAATCCAAGAGACCTGGCCCACCCAAGGCGACCTGTACCAGCCCGCCTCTCTCTCTTTCATTACACTTATCAGAATTAGTACTTAATATCTTTGGTCTGTTTTGTTGTTTTTTTTTTAACCTATCTCCTAAAACTAAAATGTATACTCCATGAGGTCAGAGGTGTATTTAAGTAAATTGTATTTGTATGAACAAAGAGTGGCATTCTTAACCAAATGAGCAATTCCACAGCACCAAAGAGAAACAGACGCCCTGCAGCTCCAAGGTTCCAGCAGGGTGCTCAGGGCAGAAGCAGCTGAGGGGCTGGGTTTGGACCTGGAAATAGCACCCAAGGCCTGGACACCAGGGGTGCCTGGAAGTGACACCAGTAGGTAACGTTTTAGTTCTCATATTCTACAATATCAAATTTAACTATATCCACCAACTTCACCAGTGAGAAAGCTCTAATGGACCTAATCTAGTGCCTGTATCTGTATCCTTAGGCTCTACAGATTCCATATTTCTCTTTTATCAAGTGTAGAGGCTAGGGCCGGCCCGGTGGCGCACTGGATAGTGCGCCGCTTGGGAAGCGCGGCGGCGCTCCCGCCCGAGGGTTTGGATCCCACATACAGACCGGTTCCCGCTCACTGGCTGAGCGAGGCGCGGGAGCAACGCCAAGGGTTGTGATCCCGTTGCCGGTCCCCGGTCCGGTACGGGGGCAACACTGAGGGTTGCGATCCGTTGCCGGACACGGAAAAAGACAAAAAGACAAAAAAAAAAGTGTAGAGGCTGGATCAAATACTACTACTTCCAAGAATAAGGATGGAAGTAAAAATAGCAGCTAATAAAGCTAATATTGAGCTTTCACTATATGCTGGACCTGTGTTAAGCACTTTATGTGTACGGTGTCACTTAATTCTCAAGGACCCTTAAAGGCATGTGGTATTATCAGTCCTAGTTTACAGATAAGGAAACTGGGGCACAGAGAGGTTAAATAACCTCTTTAAGGTCACACAGTAAGCGGCAGATTTATGATTTGAATTCTAAGACCTCTTCCAACTCTTAAAACCTAAGTTTCTTGAGATCCACTGTCAATGGCTTTCGTGACACTTGAAACATGGCACCTACCTGTGCACAGCAGAATCTTGCCCTGAGTCAGGTACTTGATGGTTTCTGACATTTTTCTGAGACATTCCTCAGAAAGATAGGGAGGATCTGCTATTACGATGTCAAAACTGTGTGCAGCAATTTTTTCGGGTAAATCCAATGGATTATTGTAATCATAGAAGATAAACTCCTCTCCATACATGGCAAATCTTGTGTCATATTCAAAGATGTGTACAGAAAAATCTTCTCTGTGCAGCTCTCTGAGTTTCTGGTAAACACTGGGGGCACTCACACATGCTATTCTAGAATACAAAATGAACACACTCGTGAAAGATCTTTAACGGATAGCTTATGGTATTAAATTACAACTACTTCACTAAAAAATATAGGTCCTTATGTTCCGATTTTCTTAAAGAAAATAATAGTGCAAACTAATGTAACAGTAAATTTTGAGAAAAAATCTTTATACTGGCTCATTTTTAAGGAATGTGTTATTTAAAAATCCATAACTCATAATTTTGAGGTATGAAAGGATAAAAATGTAAAACATCAGGAACATATTATGACAAAAGTTAGATGTAGTTAGCCCAAGGCCTAAATTTACCTATTATTTTCATATTGGACCTTTAATATTTATTTCAAATACTTCTAGCCCCAACTAAATATTTTGAAGTCATTTGTAATATTCATGATCTTGAGAGAAACACCCTAAATAACTCATTTTCCAAAAAGATACATTAAGACGAGGTCTCACTGCAGACATGCTACTTTGAATTTCTGCTTCTTTTTTATGTAAGAAAATTATAAGAATCTATTTCATTTACAAGCAGTCCACAGTTTATGAATAAGTAGTGTTCTTAGAGTTAACTTTTAAAACCAGATTGGGTTGACTATAGTACTTCTGTTACAATGGAATGTTTTGTAGCCATTTTATAAAAGACTGAAGCAGCTCTCTGTATGTTGATAAGAAATGATCTCCAAGATCGGAAGAGTGTAAAATATGCTTTCATGCATGTAGGAAGACTTGCTTATAGATGTACAGGCGACCTCTGGAAGATGCGCAAGAGCCAGTGGCCACGGCTGCCTCGTGGGAGAGGCCTGGGGGACCCAAAGACAGTGGGGAAGAGAGACTGACCTTTCCTCTCAGTTCCCTTTGTAACTTTTGGATTTTTATTATGTGCATATATTGTCATTCAAGACCTTAATTTGAAAATTAAACTCAGCTTTAAAAATGTGAGATGCACCTCTTAACAGAGACACTGTTCCCTGTCCTAGTTAGGTATTATCCATGCCAGGCTAAAAAGGCTTCTCTGCCCAAATACATTTGCAGTGGAGATTAGAGCCTGGTGAGGTCACGTAATGCCTCTACAGGAAGTCTGTGTGTTCTGGCAGGGGAGGGGAGAAAGAGCCCAAGGACAGCGGGACTACATCTTCACTGCACAGAAGGACAGCAAGCAGCAACTGAGGGTTACATGCACACAGTGAAAATATATCTTCTGAGAATGAAGGTGAAATAAAGGTATTTCAGAAAAACAAAATCTGAGAGTTTGCCTCCAGCAGGCCTTCACTGAGGAATTCTACAGGAATCTCTTAGGCAGGACAGTGGACCAAGATGCAAGAAGGAGTGCGAGCAGAGGGGTGGGTGGGTCGGCGCGGCAGGTCGTGGGAAGGCCAGGCAGCGGTGGGATCGGAGGGCCGTGTGGAAACCCAGCCCCGCCGCTTCCTGCTGAGGGACCTGCAAGTGACGGAAACTCTCTGGCCTCAGTGTCTGTCTTTAAATGGAGTAAATACCTCACAGGGATGTGAGCACAGAATGAGATGTCCCTAGTAAAGCATGATAGGAGAGAGCATACAGTAAGCACCCAATAAATGCTACCTGTTATTATTCACCTTTAAAATTTTGACTTTACATTCATTTAGATTTTCTCCCTCATGAAAGCCCACTAAAAAAAACAAGAGTAAAATCTCGTTTTGTTTCGTTGCTTATGCATAAACCTCCAAGAGCAAGCGGAGTATGAGAGGAGACTAGAGACCACACCAACAAGCCGAAAGCAAGTGAGCGGGAGATGACGGCTCAGCAGATCCAAGAAGCCAAGCCTGCACTGGCAGCCAGGGAAGCTGAGGAGCCCCTGGGTCACACCACAGTATCCCCAGGGCTGCAGAACCAGGAAACTCAAGAAGTAGGGGTGAAGGTGGGGCTAAACGCAGGATCTGTCAGAGGGTCTACTTAAGAAATAATTCATTCCCAGAATTCGCTTCTATATCCCCAGCCTTGAGGTGTCTGCCCCTCCACAACTGTGGCAAAAAACTGGAGGAATGTTCTCTGGATTGGGGATGCTCAGAATGGGGATGCCAGGCCCCACTGATGATGAGGGACCATGTGGAAATTAGGAAGATTAAGTTAACCCCGCTGGATGTTGAGATTTCCAGCCTTTGTTCAATATGTTCCTCCAAGGGTGATGTCAACTAGATGCATAATTTCCAGGTAGGAATTAGGAGAATCTTCCCTGGACCTCCAACCAGCCCTCAAGAAAAGACCTGGACACATTAACACTGGGGATTCCCTAGGAGATGGCTCACCCACATCCTCCAACTTTAGGTACCAAAGTAGACAAGGTCACCCAGGTGTCAAAGACTCCAGCTGTTGAGTGTCCCACCCTTAAATATGAAAAGACTGCCAGGTGTCAACAGATATTCAAGGAAAGCATCTAATATTAGATAAACATCTAATATTAAATAAACAGAAAAAGCATTTTGGAATAAACAGGATATTCAGGGAGAAGAAAACTTTTTAAAAAACCCTATAACTAATATCCGCAGAAGGATAAACAAGATACAATAATAAAGGAATATTTAGAGACCAAAATAAGAGCTATAGAAAATTACAAGTAAAGTAGCAGATACGGTAAACTTAGTAGAAAGTTTAGAAGATAAAGTTAAGGAATTCTCCCAGAAAGTAGGATAAGAAGACAACAGATAGAAAAAGAAAATTAGATCAGGTACAACATTCAAATAACAGATTTCCGAAAAAGAGAAACAGAGAGAAAAAAAGAAAAAAAAACAGTGCGGAGGAAATCAAAGAAATAATTTAATATATTCCCCAATCTGAAGGACATGAGTTATGACGATGAAAGAGCTCCCAGTACAACAGATGAAGGCTCTGCACCAGGACACACTGAACACTGGGGATTAAGAGAAAACCCTAAACTTGCAGTTGGCAGGGATAGCACAAACAGGCTTCCTACAAGAAATCAGAATGGCACTGGACTTCTCAAAAGTACCTACGGAAGCTTGTAGACAATGGAGCAAGGTCTTTGAAACCTGGAATTAGATATCCAACAAAACTATCACATTCAAAAATGTTTCAGACACGAAAGGTTCTAAAGATTTCCCTCCCATGTACTCCACCAAGATAAGGTTGTAAACTAAGAATCGGGGTACAGGAAACAGGGAATCTAGAACAAATGAGAGGTAAAAGGACTCCAGCATGATGGCAAAGGGGGATACCAGGATAAGAGCTGTAACAAAACTAGAAAGCAACCAGTCCAGACTGGAACAGGTTGCAAAGCCCTTGGCGTAAGCTCTTCTAAGAAGCTGAAATATGTTTCAACTTATTGCTAAAAGAATCAGAGAATTTGGGGGTTAATTAGTGGTATGAACATAGAATGCATAAAAAATAAGAGAATTCTTTTCTTCAGGGAAAATGAAAAGTTGTGCAGGAAAGGAAAAGGGAAAAACCCAAATGTAAAGAACACTTAGGTAAAAAATAATTAATTAATTTGAAAGAGCACTTATGTAGTCATAACAATATAAACCCTGTTCTAACCAAAATTGGGCCATAGTTCTGTTGTGAGCGTGGACGGAAAGCATGTGTGTTACATAGCAGCCGCAGAGCAGGAAAGCACCCACTCGTCACTATCTACCGTGAGGAGTCAAAAAGTAATGTCTAAAGGTGACCAATCAAGAAGTGGCAATATAAACATGTTGTTTATTTATTTATGTTTGCCCTTCCTAAGCCCAGGATAAACATGTTATTTAGAAATCTGATTGTAAATATCAAAAGAATCAATTGAAAGGGAGCTGAAAGTAGGGGGCAGGTATGGGAGAAATCAGTAATGGATGTTTTTTGAATAAGCCTTTTTGTACCATTTGATTCTTTATATGCATGTAACGTTTTGATAAAAACAGAAAACAAATTAACAAAAAAGAAAACCTATATTCTTAAAACTTCAGAAAGGTCAAACATTAAGATTTTTTCTTTTAAAGCAAACTCTAAAAGTATAAAGGTAAGAAACAGGTTAGAAAATGGTAAGATAAAAAACAGTGATGAGACATCCTACAAAGAATAGATTTCTGCATCCCCGAAATCAGTGTTGACAAAGTTCTTAATCTGTCATGTGTTGCAAACCATGACCTACAATAGTTTGCAGGTTATAGTTCAGCCTTCTTACAAACCATCCCTCATCTAAGAGGAACATTCAAAATATTACCTTAGATTAGAAGACAAAAAAGAGAAAAAAAATTGGAATCTCACCTGCCACCTTTTCCTGCAGCTGCAATGGCTTCCTGTGCAAGTTGCAAAGCAGTTTCCTCACTGTACCAGAACTGGCTCAACTGCTGTAACAGAGGAATGGGTGGATGGCATTTCAGAATTGGCATAAACTTAGTTCTTTTAATTTATACCTACTATACCAATTAGCATACATTTAAATTTTTTTCTTTTTCTTTTGAAAATTAATTTTTCTTTGAAATTATTTTAAATTAATATAAGCCCCTAATGCATTAAAGGGATCTAGGCATTGAGTCTCAATGGCTGCTAACATCACAGGAGACAACCAGTCAATACTTCTAATGGAAGAACAAACCCCACCTTTGTATGAGTCTTGCCCAAAAAACTGAATCTGAACCTGATTAAGCTTCTAGATTCAACAACCAGTAAACAGAATTACAACACACACAGAGGATGGAAGAATGTGTTAAACGACACCACAGGGATGCACTACGAGACTATGTTCCTTTTCCATGGCCTCATCTTTACCTTGTGCAGGTTTCCTGGATTCCTTGTTTTTCCCTCAGGGTAAGTTGTTTTCATCTCCCTCCTCTGTTTCATGCTGATTGATGATTTTCTTTAAATTTCTAGTGATCCTTAATTATCTATTCATATTCTTAGATTAAGGATGAGACAATTTCGATGGGAAAGTAGCTTGGTGTCCACCCCCGTCACGGAGGCCCATTTCTCTGACAGGCCTCTCTGCCCTGAACAGCAGGGCGGAGCAGGCCAGTGCATGGGGCACGCACACTGGGGATTCTCTTTTTTAAAAATCTGCCCCCAGTGTGGAAACAACCCAAATGCCCATCAACTGATGAATAAATAGACAAAATATGGTCTATCCATACAATAAAATATTATTTGGCCCTAAAAAGGAATAAGGTACTGATAACATGTTACAACATGGATGAACCTTGGAAACATATGCTAAGTGAAAGAAATCAGACACAAAAGGCCACATATTATATGATGCCATTTATATGAAATCTCTAAAACATGCAAATCTATAGAGCCAGAAAGTAGATGAGTGGTTGCCCGGGGCTAGGAAACAGGGGAATTAGGAGGTGACAGCTGAAGGGTATAGGGTTTCTTTTTCAGGCAATGAAAATGTTCTAAAACTGACTATGTTGATAGTTGCACCTACCTGTGAATAGACTAAAAACCACTGAATACTTTAAAAGGGTGAACTGTATGGTGTGTGAATTACTTCCCCACAAAGCTGAAATCTGCTCAAATAAGGAGAGTTTTACTCTGAGTATGGATGACTTTAGCATACTTCCCTCCTGAATAGAGTTCTTTTTTCCTTTTTCTTTGTCTATGGTGGCACCTGGAGTTATATTCTATTCTGTTCTGTGTCTCTTTCAGGCTTTTCTACCCTAATTAGGGCATTCCCAAAGCAGATTCTCCGCTGTTTAGTGAGAAATCCTCTGGGATTCAGCCTGCAGGCGAGAACCTCAGATGCTGTTTGACTTCTGGATATGATTACAAGGGAAAGACACCAACTGGCCCAACTATGTTAACCCTTTAATTAACCCCACAGAAATCGGCCCTGCGCCACTTTTACCCTTCTGCTCACAGGCTCTGAGTTTGGAACCCAGAGTCTCTGTGGTTCTCCACTGGAAGAAAGGCTCTCGTCTTTGCCGCAGCTCTCACCCGGGCTGGCAGTTTTCTCTGTTCCCTCAAACATCTTTCTTTCTTCCAGAAATCTCTCAAAATTTCTGGTTAGTCCTTGGCATCCTTTCTTCCTTCATTGTTTTCTAGTATTGTAATAATTTTTTAGACATCTTTACAATTTATTCAATGGGAAGGAAAAGTGCTAAGTCATATGGCCAGTCCACCATCTTGAATCAGAAAGCCTAAGTAATATTTTTTTTTAAATCTCACTTAGTAGATACATACCAAACAAGTAGATGCACCTTCAGACTTACCTTGTAACCTACTTTTGAAAGACATCACAGCTGAGCTTTATTAAATAAAATTAAGAAACTTTACACTTGACCTTTTTTTTTGTTATTGCAGAATTTAATTATTCTCCTTTGACAGTGATTTAGGATTTTCCAGTTTTCAGTATTACAAACATGCTATAATGAATATCCTTTATATTCCTATTTGTGTACATATGCTTATGGAATTCCATATATGCACTTGAAGGGTATACGCATTTAATATTTTGGTAGATATTGCCCAAATTGCTCTCCAAAAAGGCTGGACCAATCTAAATTACTACCAAAAAAGTTTTACTGTTTTAATTTGCATTTCCTATTGGTGTAGTCGAGCATCTTTTGATGTGTTTAATGATTCTTTTTTTTTTTTTTTTTGTCTTTTTTTCTTTTTTCGTGACCGGCAACGGATCGCAACCCTCGGTGTTGCTCCCGCACCTCGCTCAGCCAGTGAGCGGCCAGTCTGTACGTGGGATCCGAACCCTCGGCGGGAGCGCCGCCGCACTTCCCAAGCGGCGCACTGTAGCAGTGCGCCACCGGGCCAGCCCTAATGATTCATTTTTATTTCTTCTTTTGTGAATTGTTGTTCCTAGCCTTCCCTATCTTTTTGTTGGGTTGTTTGTTTTCTCATTGATTTGTAAAAATTCTTTATATAGTCTATGAAAAAGAAAAATGCCAGATGTCATGCAAACCTAGCTTACAACTAGTACCAAGGCCCAGGTGTTTTCTACGTAGCAGAAACTATTTCAGGAAACACCAATATTAGAGTTATTCCTGACTGTGATGGAGCAAGCCAAAAATATGAGCTCTCCATGATCACGTCTGAGCACAGATAAAACCAGAACACTGTGCTAATCGCAAAAATGACCAAGTGTCCCCCTTTCCCAGCTAACATGAGGGCCTGCTGGTGCTTTACCAATGACAGCTTTTGTTCCATTCAATTCCTCCTGCCTCCTAGATGACAATTAAGACGCCCAGTCACAGAATTGCCTGGCTTTCTGACAGAACCTGCCCAACACCTAACATAAGCCCGATTCACAAGACCATTTCCTGTCACCCTCGCCTGCATTGTCCTGCGGGCTTCCCTCAGCGCACAGTCCGAGTCTCTCCTGTGGCAACAAGAGACCTGGCTCTGCCTGCAGTGTGTTTCCTGGAATGTTTGGTGGTGGGCACAGACACCTGGATGTTCCTCCTTTGCTCTCATGCATGAAACAGATACTTTCTCCTTGGCTTTCTCTGGTTTCTGAACCTTGTTTATGGTACCTTCTGGTATCAATAAGTTTCTAATTTTATACTGTCAGTTTCATCAGTCTTCTCGTTTATGACTCCTTAGCTTTGTGACTTGTTTTCCTACCTTAGATCATAAACTACCCTATATTTTCTTTTAATGCTATTATTATTTTTATGCTTAGCTCTTTAATCCATCTGGACTTTATTTTTGTGTATGGAGAATGAGGACTGAAGTTTTTTCCAAATCTAGGATACTCCAGGACTTAGTTCACACCTGTCACTTTCTCTGGGCGGCTTTCCTCAACAATCTGGGTGAGGAGTCCTTGCTTCTTGTTCCCATAGCACACACCACAACAAGCAGCGCTTCTAAGAATAGTTTGCTTGAGAGCAAGGGCAATGCTTTATCCATTGTTGTACTATACTTGACCTTTCAAAAGGTTATCGGGAAGGTGTTACTAACGTGTAGTGGCTCTAAATCACCCAAAACCAGACAGCCTTCAAAATGTCGACAATTAGAATAAGGTTTTATTCAAAATCACAAATGGTAGGAATGAAAATACAAGCAAATCTTTAAATCGGTATTTACTGAATATAATGAAAAACAGGATTGTTTCAAATATTTCCCATCTGGATGTCTGCATGGTATTTATTGAATATTTACTCCTAAGTCCATGTTTTAAGATGCTTCTAAAAACAATTGGATATATGTATCTCTGAATTCATGTCTATCTCTTTGTGTCTAAGTCTCTGTGACTCCATCTGTACGTCTCTGTGTCTGTGTCTACATGTCTGTCTGTCTGTGTCTATATCTGTCCATTCTTAGCTACAAGAAAAATGCCACGCTCTGACCTCTGTCTCTTGCTTAGGACAGCTGGAGGAGGGGCCCGGCGTGCGCAGCAAGTGGGGCCCCGGCCTCACTCCAACACCGTATGTCAGGGCACAATGATGTGTTTTGACTCTCCTCATGTCACTCCATAAAAATAAAATTTCCTACTCCTAATCAAAGCCAAAAGGGCTCCCAGGCTCACAGTGAAGAACGACCGACCGTCTGCTATCCCACGTCGCCCGGCCACTGAGCCCCACCCCTCAGAAGCAACATCTTCAACTCTTGGCTCTTCCTTTGACCATTTACCCTTGTATCTCTAAATAATAAGTGCTACCTCTTGATTAATCTACTTTATAGATTATGGATTTGTTATGATAGATGGGGACTTTGCTCTCCCACACACCCTTCCCCTTTCCTTCACCCTCCCCATGAGGGTAACCTGAGCTGTGGACAGTTCGACTGAGTCCTCAGTGCTCACTGCTGCGCTGAGTAATGAGTAACGAGCCGAGTAACAAGTAACGAGTAACAAGCCAAGGGTAACGAGTAACATACTGTGATTGTGTCTCTTCCCAGTGCCATGCTCTTTTGTTTTTCCTAGAGCTAATACATGCATGATTGTTTCATGTGCCCGGTGTCTTTTGTACTTATCCCCAATTCTCCCAACATCCTCTACGAGCTTTTCAATACAATTTCCTACATATCAGATCCTGCGTCACTATTATTTTTTTCCCCTGAAGCTCTCTGTCCTGGAACAGGCCATCCTCCTGAGATGACAGGGACCAAGTGCTCCACAGGCTGCACACAGCCGTTACACCAGGGCTCTGTGCCCCGCCATCCTGGTGATGCCCTCTCCCGCTCCACGCCTCGGATCTCCTGTCCCCTGGAGCTCACGTCTTCTTCTTTCTTAGTTTACTTCTCATTTGCTGGAGTAGATCGTCCTGCAGCTCCAAAGAAGTGCCTGGGAGGGAAATGTTGTGAGGCTGCCATGTCTAAAATGTTTTTATTTTATCCTCACACTTGACTGATGGCTTAGCTGAGTATAGAATTCAAGGCTGAACAAAATTCCCACTCCAATTACTGAAGGCATTGCTCCACTTTTTTCTAATTTCTAATAAAGCTGTTGAAAAGTGCCAGTGACTTGAAGTCCTGAGACGTTGCACATGAACTGCTTTTCCTCTAGAAGGTTCTAGGACCTTTGTCACTCATATCCAGAATTTTCACAATTGTCATAATTAAGTGTCCTAGTGAGTCTTCGGCTCTGGGAAATTTCTAATATTATTCTTTGAAGATTTCCTTCCCTCTTTGTTTTTTGTTCTGCTTTTCTGGAACTCCTATTAGCTGAATGTTGAGCCTCCTGAGTTTACCCCCCAGTTTTCTAATATTTTCTTTCCTATACTTCATAGGATTGTCATTTTTTTCTACTTCCTGGGAGATTTCCTCAATTTTATAAACACACCAAAGTGTCAAAATTAGAAAAGTAGTTAATTCTTTTTTTTTTTTTCCTTTTTGTCTTTTTTCGTGACCGGCAACGGATCGCAACCCTCAGTGTCGCGTCCGTACTGGACCAGGACCAGCAACGGGATCGCAACCCTTGGTGTTGCTCCTGCACCTCGCTCAGCCAGTGAGCGGCCGGTCTGTATGTGGGATCTGAACCCTCGGCGGGAGCGCCGCCGCACTTCCCAAGCAGCGCACTGTAGCAGTGCGCCACCGGGCCGGCCCACATAGTATTTTTTAAATCAAGCAGAAGGAAAAAAGAAGAGACAGACCACTTCAAAAACAACACAGTACTTTAATTTTCTGTAGATATTATCTACAGAATCGTCAAGCTAGAAGGTAAAAATACATAAAGAAGGCAAACAGTGAGAAAAACACTTCAGAATATGTAGCATAAATGGAGAGAAACTTTTTTTTTATCACACAGTTTCAAACAGAGGGTAATAGGAAATTTTTATATAACTCAGAAATCCAAACAGGACACAAAATGTAAAAGACTGTTTAAAAAAAAAGTTTTAAAAAGATAAGCATACAAAATCTTCCTTCCAGTTGCAAAGTGATGTATCAAGGGGTAGTCACTGACAAACTTCAAATCTTGCCTGGGCCGGCCTGGTGGCGCACTGCTATAGTGCGCCGCTTGGGAGCGCGGCGGTGCTCCCGCCAAGGGTTCGGATCCCACATACAGACCGGTTCCCGCTCACTGGCTGAGCGAGATGCAGGTGCAACACTGAGGGTTGTGATCCCGTTGCCAGTCCCGGTCCGGTACAGATGCGACACTGAGGGTTGCGATCCATTGCCAGACACGAAAAAAGACAAAAAGGAAAAAAAAAAAAAACTATGGTTTTCAATAGGTAGCTTTATGTTCACACTGCTCTTTCAAACTTGCCTGTTTCTTGACGATCTCCCTCAAAAAACTTAAATTTCTAGGTTCCAACTTATGTTAGGAGGTTCCCTCAACCTCAGCTCATTTTTTTGTTTGTTTTGAGCTATAAGAATACAATTATAATGTATATTCTACACCAGAAACTATAAATACCTTACAAATTTCCTCATCAGTTTTTTTTTTTTTCTTTTCCTTTTTGTCTTTTTTTTACTGACCGGTAACGGGATCGCAACCCTCGGTGTTGCGCCCGCACCGCACTCAACCAGTGAGCGGGAACTGGTCTCCACGTGGGATCCGAACCCTCAGCGGGAGCGTCGCCGCGCTCCCAAGCGGCGCACTCTCCAGTGCGCCACGGGGCCGGCCCTCCTCATCAGTTTTTCATTACACATTAAAGTTCAGTCATCCATTTACTGCAATGTTTTTTTCGCTGTCCACCAGGATTACTGGACTCCATAAAAACAATAGGGTGTATCTCTACCTAAGAACGAAGCACACGTCTGTGCTGGACATAAGGATGTATCGTCCCTCCATCTGACAGAACCAGGAGATTCTGCACTTACACTGTCCTACAATGTTCACAGACTGCTCTCTGATCAGCCCGTGTGACAGGTGATACAGATTTTGGTATGAGATGGGGCACAAACACAGATGAAGGCACAGGAGAGGCTCCATGCCAGTGCTTCCTGAGGGACGTGGGGGCATTTACTTACCCAGTTCTCTTCTATGATTCCAACGTGGTATTTATCGTCACCCTCTGGGTCAATTCGTTGCTTCTGCTCTGCATAAAATTCCTGGAGTGCTGCTAAGGTGTGCGTGGAAAGCTGGGGAGTCTCCCCACCTTCTGAGTCGCTCATGTCACAAATTGTCTATAACCTGCAGGTCAAAGAGTGAATGTGTTGTGTGGATTTTGTTTCCCTTTCCCATCACACAACAATTCTTTATCTCACAGCAAGGATCCAAACTGAAGTAAGGTTTGTACAGGAAATGTACATATTTAAAACTTCTGAGATCAAACACCTACAGAGGGCATCTACTGAAGTATACTTCAACAAATACAAGCTTTTCCTTTAAATGGGTTCAGTTTTTACAGATGATGTTTTCATATTTTTATGGTCCCTTACAGAAGGAAATGTTTACTGTAAATATCTAAAGACATTTTGCTTTCTTCTGGCACCCCAATAGCCACATGCAGACATTTCATAGTACATTCTCTGAATCAGAGATCTTTTTATGCTTGAATGTCCCTGTTCAGGTGAACTAAGGCTCATGGGCATTACTGGTGGATGTGAGGGATCAATAAAAAAGGGTATAGAAAGAGCTAGAAAAGTAAAAGGGGGGATGAGGAGAAAGGGAAGAGGGAGAGCAAAATGGAGCGAGAGAGAAAAGGAAGGTGTTTTGTGGAAACAGATGGCCAGGCATGATTACTTCTTGGGGTACCATTCAGAGTTTGCCAACTGTGAGGTTAAGGCACAGTCCTCCAGCCTGGCCACATCTGACCAGACTCCTAAAAACAGTCGCAGTTTCAGGGGTGTCCCCAAGCCACACGCATGTTCAATAATTTGCTAGAAAGACTCACAGAACTCAATGACAGCAATTATGCTCACACAGTTACATTTATTACAGGAAAAGGACACAAATTAGAAGCAGCTGTGGACTGAAATCACGGCTGTTGAGGCAGAAATAATTGTATAAAGGTTTACTGAAAGCCAAGCCTGAGCCAGATGCCAAAAAAAAAAAAAAAAAAAAAAACAAAAAGAAACAAAAAAGCCACGCTTGAGGATCAGTCTGGGAAAGGAAGGCAGAAGCCGGCGGAGGAGGACAGGGCTCCGCAGCCTGCTGCAAGCAGGGATGTTTCATAAGGAGCTTCAAAGGGAGCTTTCAAAACGGAGGGGAAGTTCCGAGTACAGGTGTCTTTTTCTCACCGAACACAAGACTCACAGTCACCGGTTACTGATCACGACATGGAAACAAAAAGCGTCTGCGTGCAGCCTAAAGCTTCATGCTTCAGCTATTCTTAACAGTATCTAAACGTCTTATTTGGAACCAGCAGGTTATACATTAATTAATAAATCAGCAGTTCTAACCACATACGTTGTATATCTTAAGAACAAGATGCCAACATGGAGTTCATGAAACTTATCCCAAGGCAGTGAGTTTTGGGAAACCTGCTTCATTTTGATTATTTCCTTCACCACAGCCAGAGGAAGAGACAGAGAGAGGAGTCTACGAGGGTTCCAAACTGGAAGCTTCCATCATCCACAGTGCACTCTACCCTCGTGACATCGAAGTGTGACAACACGCATGGAGTGTCGCCAACCTGGGAAGCTCGCTCACCCAAGCTTCAGGCTCCAGTTTTTACTGAAGTTTCATTGTGTAGGCATGTCTGATGGAATGACTGCCCACCTGGCTAAAGTGAGCCTTCTGTGTGTTACAGCATAAGCTACCAGATGTGGTCTGAGGGGCTCACCGTAACACAGACACTCCTGTCACTTGGAAAATTCCAAGTGTTCACCCAGGAGCCAGGACAAAGGCAAGACCTCTCTTTGGATGAGGTCAAATTCCTTACCACACAAGTACCAAATACATTTCTCAACTAAAAGTTATCTAAGAGCAAAAAACAGCATCTCATTTGCTTTTTTATTTTTATTTTATTTATTTATTTTTCCTTTTTGTCTTTTTTTGTGACCAGCAACGGATCGCAACCCTCAGTGTCAGGCCTGTACTGGAACAGGACCGGCAACGGGATCGCAACCCTCGGTGTTGCGCCCGCACCTCGCTCAGCCAGTGAGCAGCGGGTCTGTATGTGGGATCCGAACCCTTGGCGGGAGCGCCACCGCGCTTCCCAAGCGGCACACTATAGCAGTGCGCCACCGGGCCGGCCCCCCCATTTGCTTTTTTAAATATTATGTCTATGTTTTACGGTAAGTGATGTGTTGAAAATCAGTAAAGATTGTTCAAGAGCTTCCTCCTGCTGCTCCCTTCCCCCTGGAAGGCCAGCGTGGCTGCCTCTGATGGATGGCATAGGGCCTGTGTGTGTAGAGGCTGGGAAAGCAGGGAGCAGAATGCGGGAAGTCCCCCGAGCTTGCCAGGAGCGTTCAAAAGATGCCGAGCAGACCTTCAAAATAAGAAACATCGGCTAGATGCTGCCTTTTTCTCCTTTTCAAAATCAGAGCTAGCCTTTCCACCTAAGATCTTTTACACAACAAAAACTTTGTATGTACCAATTACAACCCAAAGTATTTTCACTCAGTACAAATAGCTTGTTGCTAATGTCCTTCCTTCCTTCCCTCATCAAAGACTTATCTGTGTAAAACGTTGCTAATAAACATCTGGTCACACCAGTTAATCTAGAAATACAAATAAACCCTCTATTAACAAGCAGTCTCCCATCTAGGAAGGGAAGGAATGAAACACAATATGATTAGATTTATACAAATTCAAAAACAGATAAAACTAAACTATGTCGGTTAAGAAATAGATGGATTTTGTTACCAAAAACCTCCCCAAACAGAAAACACCAGGCTGAGACAATCCACTGGTGAATTCTATCAAACATTTAAAGAAGAAATGATAGTAATTTTATGTAAATACTTCCAGAAAGCAGAGGAGAAAGGAATACTTTCCAACTTGTTTTATGAAACCAGCATAAACCTGACATGAAAACTTGTCAACCATTTAAGAAAATAAAATTACAGACATGAACAAAAAGTCTTTATAATACATTAGCAAACTGAATACAACAATACATAAACAATATAATACATCTTGACCAATTATAGTTTATCTTAGGAAAAGAAGCATGATTTAACAGATAATAATATAGGGGTCAGGAAACTATGGCCCACAGGACAAGTCGGCCTGCAGCTTGCCTTTGTAAACAAAGTTGTATTGGAAAACAGCCATAATCTTTTGTATTGTCCATGGCTGCTTTTCTGGTAAGCTAATAATATTTACTATCTGACCCTTTACAGAAATAGTTTGCTGTCCCCGGGTTTAAAAGAATAAAAGAGAAAAGCCATATGATCATTGTTGGGAAAATATAGGAAAATGGTCAGGGCCCCTCAGATGTTCAGAATCTTGCCAAGCACTTGATGTAAATATCCACGTGCGCCCAGGTGTTCCTTGGTTATTATCTAATGTAATTGCGTATCAGCATCCAGGTGTCCTGGGTTATGGACTTAAGTATAAAGGACTAATGGCTCTGATACATGCCGCCACCCCCACTTCTCAGGCTGCTCCCGGAGGCCACTAGAGCGGCTGCTCCTAGCTCCAAATAAAGCCTATTAATTTTTTACTCACAGCTCCCAGGATCTTTTCCTATTACCTAGCTCGTGGGCCTGCGTGTGAAGGGTTTGTGACTTAGCCTGTACAACGGACTTGAGGGGTCTGTTAGCCCTAGCCCTAGCAATACAGTCATTTGCATGGGTATCGCAAAAGCATTTGACAAAAAAGTCAACATCCACTTACATTAAAAACCGAGCAAAGCAGGAATAGAAAGGAACTTCTTCAATCCAAAAAAGTACATCTACAAAAAACATAAAACTAATATTACACTTAATTTAACATTGTCCTGTGTTTCCAGACAATGGTTTTAAAAAACAAAAAAACCAGCATAAATATTGGAATAAAGAAATGTCCCTATTCATAGGAATGATTATTCAAGAAAACTGTAAGGAAAAACTATCCTCATCCAAGTGATCAAGGTCAATGTCAGTGGTGAAAAGTACTGTTGACAATTACATGTTAATTATGCCCTTATATGTTGTGAGGACAATGGCACCTCACCTCCATGGTCTTCCACCCAAAAAACCCATAACCATGGTCTCATCGGGAGAAAAACATAAGACAAATCCGAATTGAGAGATATTCTAAAAAATATCAGTCCAGTACTCGTCCAAACTGTCAGGTCATCAAAAACAAGGACAGTCTGAAAAACTGTCATAGCCAAGAGGAACCTATCAGGACAAGACAACTAAATATAACATGGCATCCTGGATGGGATCTTGTAACAGAAAAGGGATATTAGGTAAAAACTAAGGAGATGGGAATAAAATATGGACTTTGGTTAATAATAATGTATGAACATTGCTTAACTGTGGCAAATGTACCCCACTAACATAAGATGTTATAACAGGAAAACTGGATGTGGCGTTTCTAGGAACTCTCTGTGCTATCTTTGCAATTCTTCTGTTATTCTAAAACTATTCTAAAATTAACTTTTAAAAAATTCCTAAGGAAGCATCACCAACCTCAACAAGAACAAAAACTACTAAAACTAATATGTGAGTTTATTGAAGTTTCAGAGTATAAGGTTGTGATATTGTGAAAATGTATATTTTGTCTTTGTCTACACAACTCCTAACATCCTTAGACCCTCCAAAGTGATAAGTCATTCCATATACTAATGATGGCTGGCAGCCCTTAGGTAGCTTCAGGAAGGGGGCTGGTCACCAGAAAGACCAAGGCAATTCCAACCCCCAACCTCCCACGAGGGGCAAGGGGCTGAAGGTTGAGTTGATCACCACAGGCCAATGGTTTAATCAATCATGACTATATAATAAAGCTTCCATAAAAATCCAAGAGCTTCTGGGTAGCAAACACGTGGGGGTTTTCACTTCTATATGCCGGGAGGGTGGCACACCCCAACTCCACAGAGACACAAGCTCCTGAACTTGGGATCCTGCCAGACCTCTCCCTCTTTATCTTTTCATCTGGCTGTTTATTTGTATCCTTTAAAATATCCTTTATAATAAGGGTAATTAGAGGCGGGAGGGGGAGGGAGAGGGGAATGGGTAGAAATTGGACAAAGGTCATTAAGAATAATTATGATTTGTAACTACATATATGCTAGTAATATTGATTTGATCAACATATCTTAATGTTGAACCCCAAAAATATGTATAATCAATTTTGATTCAATAAAAAATTTTTTAAAAAATCCTTTATAATAAACACGTAAATGTGTTTCCCTGAATTCTGTGACCTGCTCAGCAAGTCAATCAAACCCAAGGAGGGGTTACAGGAACCTCAATTTATAGCCAGTCGGTCAGAAACCCAGGTAAAATAACGTGTAGCTTATGACTGGGATCAGAAGTGGGGCGGGGGGACAGTCTTGGGGACTGAGCCCTTAACCTGTGGGATCAGTCACTATCTCCAGATGGACTGTGTCAGAATTCAATTGGAGGACCCCCAGCTGGTATCTGCTGGGGAACTGGTTACTTGCTTGTTGGTGGGGAGAAATCTCCATACATTTGGTCACAAAAGTCCGTCTGTGTTGATAGTTGTTGCTAAGACTATAGGGAAAAGCACTTTGCTTGTGTGTGTGTGTGTTTTCCCACAAAGGTCAATATAGGAAAATTAATTGCACATCTGTATTTTAGCAGCAAATAAATGGAAATGAAATTTAAAGTAATTCCACATAGGGCTGACTCCGTGGCTCACTTGGGAGAGTGCGGTGCTGGGAGCGCAGCAGCGCTCCCGCCGCGGGTTCAGATACTATATAGGGATGGCCGGTGCGCTCACAGGCTGAGCGCGTTGTGGGTGACACCAAGCCAAGGGTTGCGATCCCCTTACTGGTCACAAAAAAAAACAAAAAAAAAAAAAAAAAGTAATTCCACATAAAACCGTGTAAAAATATTTTGGAATATTTAACAAAGATTTAGCATAATCTCTATACTGAAAACTACAAAGCACTGCTAAAAGGAAATTAAAGAAAATCTAAATAAAAAGAAAGATACACCATGTTCATGAACTGGAAGAACCAGTATTATTAAGGTGTCAATTCCCTCCAAATTGATGAATAGATTCTGCATAATCCCAAGCAGGCTTTGATAGTTAGTTAATAGAAATTGACATGCTGGTTCTAAAATTTATTTAACCATTCATCCATTGAAGGACTGTTACCAATTTTTAGCTATTATGAATGAAGCTACTATGAACATCTGTGTACAGGTTTTTTTTTTTCTGAATTAAAGTTTTATTTATATAAACATCCAACAAATCATGGCTTCTAAGCCATTTACCAGTATTTTAGCTAGCTTGTAATATCTTCAGTATAGGAAACAGATGGTCAAAATAAGAGTAGACAGATAAAACAAGTAAATCAAATTAACGGAAATACTTCATGCTGATGAGAATTGGTATACTCTCTAATTTAGGTAACAACTTAAATTGGCATAACTTTTGGAAAGAAATAATTTGGACATATATTATTTCTACATAAATATTTCTACTTTCTGTCCCAATTCTTATTCCTAAACTTTCTATTTTGAAATAATTATAGGTTCACAGAGTTGCCAAAACAATACACAAAGGTCCCACGTATCCTTGTCCTATTTTCCCCTAATAGTAACCACTTAGGTAACTATAGCACAATGTCAAAACCAGGAAATTGACACTGGACAATCCACAGAGCTCATTCAGAGTTCACTAGTTTTACACGCACTCATTTGTGTGTGTGTAGTTCTGTGTGATGCTATCCCATGTGCAGATTCGGGAAACCACTGCTACAGAGAAGATACAGAACATTCCAGCACCCCGGAGTTTCCTTGTACTACCCCTTAGTGTTGTGCCTGTCCTCCCCACCTCACCCTCCATTCCTATCTCCTGGAAAGCACTAATCTGTTCCATTTCAATAATTTTGTCACTTTCAGAATTTTATATAAATGGAATCACACATTATGTAATCAAAGATTAGCCTCTTTCACTCAGCATAGTTCAAAATTCATCCCAGTTACTGTATCAACAGTCCATTCCTTTTTATTGCTGAGTAATCCATGATATGGCTGCACATTCACCCACTAACCACATGTGGATTGTTTCCAATTTTAGCTATTAAAAATAGCGCTGCTGTGAACAAACATTTGTGTATAGGTTTTTGTGTGGACTTAAATTTCCATTTCTCTGGGATAAATGCTTAGGAGTAATGATGCTGGATTTTATGATAAGAGTATTTTTTTTTTTTTTTTTGTCTTTTTTTGTGTCCGGCAACGGATCGCAACCCTCAGTGTCGCGCCCGTACCGGACCGGGACCGGCAACGGGATCGCAACCCCCGGTGCTGCACCCGCACCTCGCTCAGCCAGTGAGCGGAAACCGGTCTGTATGTGGGATCCAAACCCTCGGCGCTCCCAAGCGGCACACTGTAGCAGTGCGCCACCGGGCCGGCCCCTGATAAGAGTATGTTTATTTTGAGAACATCAAAATAATTTATTTCGGGCCGGCCCGGTGGCGCAGTGCTACAGTGAGCCGCTTGAGAAGCGCGGCAGCACTCCCGCCGAGGGTTCGGATCCCACATACAGACCGGTTTCCGCTCACTGGCTGAGCGAGGTGCGGGTGCAGCACCGGGGGTTGCGATCCCGTTGCCGGTCCCGGTCCGGTACGGGCGCGACACTGAGGGTTGCGATCCGTTGCCGGTCACGAAAAAAAAAAAAGACAAAAAGGAAAATAATTTATTTCATAATGATGACATAAAAGACGATCTCTTCAAATTAAGAACTGAATTCCTGTAATATGAGCTTCACTATGGCCAGTGAGGTGAGGATTCCCTTTGCAATCATGTAGATTGTTTTAGAATGTCTATTTAAGTAAAATGTGCAAATTTAAAAACACCTTTACTAAGATATAATTCATATACCATACAGTTATCCATTTAAAGTGTATGATTCAATGACTTTTAGTATATTCAGAGTTGTGCAACCATCGCTACGATCAAATTTTAGAACATTTTCATCTCACCTGAAAGAAACCCTGAACTCACAGGTAGTTAATTCCTGTTTCCCCACCCACACTGAGCTCCAGGCTACCACTGATCTACTTTCTGTCTCTGTACATTTGTTTATTCTGCACATAACATCCTATACACAAATGGAATTGTACAATATGTGGTCTTTTGTGAATGGTTCTATGTTTAGTTTTCTAAGACACTGCAACTGCCAAGCCTTTTTCTTGAATACCTACAGTTCTACATTCCTACCAGCAACATATCAGAGATCAAGTTTCTTTGGTATTCGTTATTTTAATTGTTTCAATAGGTGTGTAATTTTATCTCATGATAGTTTTAATTTGCATTTCCTGAGTACTTAATGATGTTGAATATGTTTTCATATGTGATTTGCCATCCATTTTTACTCTTTGAGTTTTGAGATGTTCTTATGCAGTTTTATACATATTCTAGCTATGAGTACCTTTGTCAGTTAGCTTTCAAATATTTTCTCCCAATCTTGTCTTTTCAGCCTCTTCACAGGTTCTTTTGCAGAGCAAAAGTTTTTAATTTTAGTGAAGTTCAACATATCAATGTTTCCTTTCATGGATCTCGCTTTTTGGTACCGTTTAAGGAGTCACCAAGCCCTAGTCCCAAAGAACTTCTATGTAAAATTTCTTCTAGATGTTTTAGAGTTTTACATTTTACATTTAAATCTATGATGCATTTTGAATTAGTTAATTTTTACATAGGTGTAAATTTTAGGTCAGGTTCTTTTTTTCTTTTTTTTCTTGTCTATAGATGTTTGATTGCCCCAGTGTCATTTGTTGAGAAGGCCATTTTTTTTTTTTTTTTTTTTTTTTTTTTTT